>NW_026913920.1:0-3838 GCF_034315485.1 Pezoporus occidentalis | reverse complement strand
GTGCTGAAGAGCCCCAGCACTAGCTTTCCCTGCTGGTTCTTCTGCTGTGGGAGCAGATGCCACTGTTCATTCTGCGCTGACTGTGTTGCTGCCAGCAGAGAGCAGGCTCTGAACTGATTCCATTCAAATGCTTTTCCTGTATGAAAGGGAGCAGTGAAAGCAACGATGGATGCACCAATGTAAAGGTGATTGTGTGCTGAACAGGTCCAGCACAAGCTTTCAATCCTGGCTCTTCTGCTGTGGGAGCAGAAGCCAAACGTTCGTGCTGTACTCACTGTGCTGCCTGCAGCTGAGAGCGACCAGCTGAGAATTTGGATTCAAATGGAGTTTTAGGTATGAAACCGAGGAGAGACTGCAATGATGGTGACACCGTTGCAAAGCAGCCTGTGTGCTGAAGAGGCCCAGCACTAGCTTTCCCTGCTGGTTCTTCTGCTGTGGGAGCAGATGCCACTGTTCATTCTGTGCTGACTGTGTTGCTGCGCAGCAGAGAGCAGGCTCTGAACTGATTCCATTCAAATGCTTTTCCTGTATGAAAGGGAGCAGTGAAAGCAACGATGGATGCACCAATGTAAAGGTGATTGTGTGCTGAACAGGTCCAGCACAAGCTTTCAATCCTGGCTCTTCTGCTGTGGGAGCAGAAGCCAAACGTTCGTGCTGTACTCACTGTGCTGCCTGCAGCTGAGAGAGTGTAGCAGAGAGCAGGCTCTGGACTGATTCCATTCAAATGCTTTTCCTGTTTGAAAGGGAGCAGTGAAAGCAACGATGGATGCACCAATGTAAAGGTGATTGTGTGCTGAACAGGTCCAGCACAAGCTTTCAATCCTGGCTCTTCTGCTGTGGGAGCAGAATCCAAACGTTCGTGCTGTACTCACTGTGCTGCCTGCAGCTGAGAGCGACCAGCTGAGAATTTGGATTCAAATGGAGTTTTAGGTATGAAACCGAGGAGAGACTGCAATGATGGTGACACCGTTGCAAAGCAGCCTGTGTGCTGAAGAGGCCCAGCACTAGCTTTCCCTGCTGGTTCTTCTGCTGTGGGAGCAGATGCCACTGTTCATTCTGTGCTGACTGTGTTGCTGCCAGCAGAGAGCAGGCTCTGAACTGATTCCTTTCAAATGCTTTTCCTGTATGAAAGGGAGCAGTGAAAGCAACGATGGATGCACCAATGTAAAGGTGATTGTGTGCTGAACAGGTCCAGCACAAGCTTTCAATCCTGGCTCTTCTGCTGTGGGAGCAGAAGCCAAACGTTCGTGCTGTACTCACTGTGCTGCCTGCAGCTGAGAGCGACCAGCTGAGAATTTGGATTCAAATGGACTTTTAGGTATGAAACCGAGGAGAGACTAATGATGGTGACACCGTTGCAAAGCAGCCTGTGTGCTGAAGAGGCCCAGCACTAGCTTTCCCTGCTGGTTCTTCTGCTGTGGGAGCAGATGCCACTGTTCATTCTGTGCTGACTGTGTTGCTGCGCAGCAGAGAGCAGGCTCTGAACTGATTCCATTCAAATGCTTTTCCTGTATGAAAGGGAGCAGTGAAAGCAACGATGGATGCACCAATGTAAAGGTGATTGTGTGCTGAACAGGTCCAGCACAAGCTTTCAATCCTGGCTCTTCTGCTGTGGGAGCAGAAGCCAAACGTTCGTGCTGTACTCACTGTGCTGCCTGCAGCTGAGAGAGACCAGCTGAGAATTTGGATTCAAATGGAGTTTTAGGTATGAAACCGAGGAGAGACTGCAATGATGGTGACACCGTTGCAAAGCAGCCTGTGTGCTGAAGAGGCCCAGCACTAGCTTTCCCTGCTGGTTCTTCTGCTGTGGGAGCAGATGCCACTGTTCATTCTGTGCTGACTGTGTTGCTGCGCAGCAGAGAGCAGGCTCTGAACTGATTCCATTCAAATGCTTTTCCTGTATGAAAGGGAGCAGTGAAAGCAACGATGGATGCACCAATGTAAAGGTGATTGTGTGCTGAACAGGTCCAGCACAAGCTTTCAATCCTGGCTCTTCTGCTGTGGGAGCAGAAGCCAAACGTTCGTGCTGTACTCACTGTGCTGCCTGCAGCTGAGAGAGACCAGCTGAGAATTTGGATTCAAATGGAGTTTTAGGTATGAAACCGAGGAGAGACTGCAATGATGGTGACACCGTTGCAAAGCAGCCTGTGTGCTGAAGAGGCCCAGCACTAGCTTTCCCTGCTGGTTCTTCTGCTGTGGGAGCAGATGCCACTGTTCATTCTGTGCTGACTGTGTTGCTGCCAGCAGAGAGCAGGCTCTGAACTGATTCCATTCAAATGCTTTTCCTGTATGAAAGGGAGCAGTGAAAGCAACGATGGATGCACCAATGTAAAGGTGATTGTGTGCTGAACAGGTCCAGCACAAGCTTTCAATCCTGGCTCTTCTGCTGTGGGAGCAGAAGCCAAACGTTCGTGCTGTACTCACTGTGCTGCCTGCAGCTGAGAGAGACCAGCTGAGAATTTGGATTCAAATGGAGTTTTAGGTATGAAACCGAGGAGAGACTGCAATGATGGTGACACCGTTGCAAAGCAGCCTGTGTGCTGAAGAGGCCCAGCACTAGCTTTCCCTGCTGGTTCTTCTGCTGTGGGAGCAGATGCCACTGTTCATTCTGTGCTGACTGTGTTGCTGTGTAGCAGAGAGCAGGCTCTGGACTGATTCCATTCAAATGCTTTTCCTGTTTGAAAGGGAGCAGTGAAAGCAACGATGGATGCACCAATGTAAAGGTGATTGTGTGCTGAACAGGTCCAGCACAAGCTTTCAATCCTGGCTCTTCTGCTGTGGGAGCAGAAGCCAAACGTTCGTGCTGTACTCACTGTGCTGCCTGCAGCTGAGAGAGACCAGCTGAGAATTTGGATTCAAATGGACTTTTAGGTATGAAACCGAGGAGAGACTGCAATGATGGTGACACCGTTGCAAAGCAGCCTGTGTGCTGAAGAGGCCCAGCACTAGCTTTCCCTGCTGGTTCTTCTGCTGTGGGAGCAGATGCCACTGTTCATTCTGTGCTGACTGTGTTGCTGCCAGCAGAGAGCAGGCTCTGAACTGATTCCATTCAAATGCTTTTCCTGTATGAAAGGGAGCAGTGAAAGCAACGATGGATGCACCAATGTAAAGGTGATTGTGTGCTGAACAGGTCCAGCACAAGCTTTCAATCCTGGCTCTTCTGCTGTGGGAGCAGAAGCCAAACGTTCGTGCTGTACTCACTGTGCTGCCTGCAGCTGAGAGCGACCAGCTGAGAATTTGGATTCAAATGGAGTTTTAGGTATGAAACCGAGGAGAGACTGCAATGATGGTGACACCGTTGCAAAGCAGCCTGTGTGCTGAAGAGGCCCTTCACTAGCTTTCCCTGCTGGTTCTTCTGCTGTGGGAGCAGATGCCACTGTTCATTCTGTGCTGACTGTGTTGCTGCCAGCAGAGAGCAGGCTCTGAACTGATTCCATTCAAATGCTTTTCCTGTATGAAAGGGAGCAGTGAAAGCAACGATGGATGCACCAATGTAAAGGTGATTGTGTGCTGAACAGGTCCAGCACAAGCTTTCAATCCTGGCTCTTCTGCTGTGGGAGCAGAAGCCAAACGTTCGTGCTGTACTCACTGTGCTGCCTGCAGCTGAGAGCGACCAGCTGAGAATTTGGATTCAAATGGACTTTTAGGTATGAAACCGAGGAGAGACTGCAATGATGGTGACACCGTTGCAAAGCAGCCTGTGTGCTGAAGAGGCCCAGCACTAGCTTTCCCTGCTGGTTCTTCTGCTGTGGGAGCAGATGCCACTGTTCATTCTGTGCTGACTGTGTTGCTGCCAGCAGAGAGCAGGCTCTGAACTGATTCCTTTCAAATGCTTTTC
>NW_026913919.1:0-8692 GCF_034315485.1 Pezoporus occidentalis | reverse complement strand
GCTGCCGCTCCGCAGCTCCGTCCTCTCGTGAGGAGAACCTGGGCCAGCAGATGTGGCCGTGGGCAGGGGCCTGGTGCCTGCAGGGTCATTTTCCATGGGGTTTGCCACTTGGCCAGAGCTGGCAATCATCTGGGTGGTGGAAGAGCTTGAGTGACACAGCTCCTCTTGTGCAGATGCAACAGCAGAGTGTCGGCAACAAAACGCTTCAGCATCCACCGAGCCCCCAACGTTCTGACGCTCTCACTGAAGCGGTTCACGTGTGACAGGGAGAAAATCACAAAGGTGAGTGCTCGGCAGTGCCGAGCTGGGGCTGTCTCCTGGCGCGAGCAGCAGGGTGGGAGGTGGCCCTGCCGCTCTTGGCCAGCCGCGCGCTAGGAGCTCGTCCTGGCGCCTTCGTCATGGTGACCTCTGCCTGGGGAGGGCAGCCCCTGCTCCCTCAGGAGATGGACATGCAGGACAGCTGAGCTGCTCCTGCTCTAGCAGGAAACCCGTCTGCTGTGCAGGCTCCTGAGGCATGCTCTCTTCCTCTGCAGGCCGTGCCGTACCCTGTAAGCGGCGAGGAGAAGCAGACAGGCCAACCCAATATGGGTGATAAGCAAGTTCTACTTTATTTGTGACGCAGTTCACACATATATAGGAGTGGTATTCAGCCACTCCTTTTTGGCACAACAGTATTGGTTAGCCCCCACAGCTTCCTCCACATTCTCCTCCCAGGTCCGGTCTCCGGCCACCTGTGGGGGCCACCCCCTGCCTTGCTTGCACAGTCCTCCAGAACTCTATGGTCCTGCTCTTAGAGTCATTCTGCAACAATTCCCCCCTTTTTCTTTGTGCAAGCAAGGCATTATGGGTTATTCTGTTCAGCTGTTTTATCACACAACTATAAACAAGTCTAACAGCTATGATGATTAACCTAATCAATAATACATAAGTGCAATACTTTTAAACAGTGTTTGACTCAACCTGTAATGCCCCGTGAAAACAACCATCTAATTATTCTTAGAATACCGCTCATTTACTATTGCTGGGTAAGCTGAGCCAGGGTTCTCAGCTGTACGTACATCGAATTAGTATAATCAGAGACTCTACAACACATTCCATCAAACTCTTCACATCCATGTCCCTGTTCCAACAACAAAAGGTTCTGCAGTGTTGCATGTCTTACAGTCAACATTAAGACAAATCAGAAATTGCCTTCGATGTAGAACTGTCTGCTTAGC
The DNA here is from genome assembly GCF_034315485.1 of Pezoporus occidentalis. Taxonomy (NCBI): domain Eukaryota; kingdom Metazoa; phylum Chordata; class Aves; order Psittaciformes; family Psittacidae; genus Pezoporus; species Pezoporus occidentalis. The sequence goes on along the minus strand of NW_026913919.1, from coordinate 7,475 downwards.
AACTCAGCAACCCAGTCTGCTTAGTTGAGCCAAGGCCCCAGCTGAAGCACTTACAGTGATTTGGCATATTATGATTGGATACATGTTTTGAAGACCCTTAGTGACTAACATGTAATTGGTTAAACACAGGTGTGAGAACTCAACCTTGAAAGCTTGCCGACAGTCCACAGTTCTCATTAACTTGGTGAATTCCAGCCTCTTATCTTGCTTGCTTAAGCTTCTTCGGGCCTCTCATGGCCTTGCTGTATCTTTCAGGACTATTCAAAGTTTATGTACCAATTATGCATTCTCCTGTGAGAACACTGTCTCCACATCTCCCCCCTTTTGTTTTATCCAGTAACAAGTCACTACTACAGCAAGGCACACACACATTTACATTAGCAGAGTAACTATTACAGGGTGCAGCAGCATGTTGAAGATGCTGATGGCAGTGAAGTACTAGCCAAAGAAATTTCTTACCAGTGGTACTCTCCCCCCCTCTTAATTTGTTCCATCACCTGCTTTATAACACTACCATTGTATTAAATTTTTTCTAGCTTTTGCCTTAGCATTTTCTAGCAGCTACTGCAAATTTCCATACTCTAACATCTCTTTTACAAGTGACAAATCTATACAATACAAGGTGCAGTTTCTTATTAGCAACTAGCTAGGAAATACAGGTGGTTTTATACACAAAATCACAACCTCTAATAATAGCTATTTTACAAGCACACATATTCAGGATGTTACTTTTCAGTTGCCCCCAAGTGATGTTTTGCAGTTATTTGTTCTTTCTCTTCCTCCATCTCATTCTGCCTGGGGTAATCACGGTCAGCTCCTGTAGCTGAGGCATTAGGTTTATCCATTCGTCTGTCCAGCTCATGGGAAGGCTTGACAAACTTTGCAGGCAGTCACCATGGACCTGTAGGCAGGACACAAATATACCCACTCCCCCAGGTTATCAGTTCTTGAGAAGCAGACAGGTTAAACTGCACATTGTTAACCGGCGAGGAGTTTGCTGCGTCATTGCTCTTCCCCCCCCCCTTTTTGTGTTTGTTTTTTTGTTGTTTTTGTTTTTATCCCTGCAAAAGCCGGCCTGCTCGGCAGCAGCTACAGCCGCCTGGCCGCTTCAGCAGCAACCATAAATACCTGCCGGCAGCCACGCTTTTACATTAACTCTTTCATGCCCAAAATGTTAAACAGCTACCCCATAAAAACTTTTACAATAAACCCAACAATACACAAAACACCGATTGCCCTCAACACACACACACACACGTGTGGGATCCCACAAGCACACTCCACACAAGTTCAATATTTGAAACACAAAAAGACAATTATTACTCCCACTACACAGTCCCACGTACAGAATGCGGCACAAGGACCCTGTGGAGACTAACAGCAAACCAGCTCCGAGAAGCATCATTGCAGTGCGAGGTGGCAGGCTCAACCTTAGCGGGCGTCCCCGCAGAGGCTCTGCCTCCCCCACATCGTATGAGGCTTGGGCTTTCATACTGACCAAAATGCACACTCATTCTGACACAGGTGGCCAGCCTGTGCTGGAAGAAGTGGCCAGAAGTATCTACAGAGGTCTCCAAGGGTTGACAGAAACCTGGACATACTTATATTTACCAACTTCTAGTACATGAGTATCACAGAGAAACTGTATGGGCTCCCCGTGTCAATTGCAAGAAAAAATCATAACATATACAGCTTGAGTATAAGAGGATTTTAACGCATACGTGGTCACCGTTTGTCAGGCCTCCTTACTATTGAGATCAAGAGCTTCCCACTCTTTAGCCCCCTGCTGTGTAGTAAACACAGGATATGCAAAGATGCCCATTGCAGAAAATTCCCCAGTAATGATCGCATCTTTGGTTACCCATTGTTACAACTGAGCGTCTCCAGGGCCAGTAAGTCTGAGCAGACCGACCCGGGAGACGAAGAGTCAGGGTCTGGAAGCAGAGGATATAAATCTGGCTCGGATTCAGGGGATTCAGGGGCTGATCCTGCGCAGAACTCGGGGTCTCCGTTGCTTGCAGCTGTGTCTTTCTTATCAGATGTCTCCCGTTCGGTATGTAGACATCTGCAGACCTGGCTCCTCCGTGACTGAGTTAAAAATCTTTTCACTCTGGGGCATAGTGGGCTGGCGAGGCGCGCGGCTCCTTTAAATCTCCCGCTCGCGCATGATCCCTATTTTTTACTGCGTGCTTCAAAATGGCGCCGCAATCGATCCGGCGCCGGGGCACCGCCCGCTTTCTTTCGGATTTCTCGACTTTTATCATGCGCATACCTTCTAATGTACTTTCTCTGTCCTTTTCACAGTCCCTACTTTCGGAACTGGGGTGGTGGGGGAGCAGGGGGTTACACCTCCTCCGCGGCACCTTCTGATGGAGGGGGAGAAAAGGAAGGGGGGTGGGGGGAAACCCTGTGCTCCCGCGAGCTGGGGGAAATGAGTTGTAATCTTCCCCCGGTTTCAACCGACCGGGGACGTCTGTTCCTAGTTTCTCCGTTGCTACCGCGGCAGTTTTCTTTTCTGCCTTGTATCTTTTTATACAGTTTTTGACCTGGACAGGCTGGAGAGTTGGGCAGGGAATAACTGGATGAAATATAACAAGGGAAAGTGCAGAGTCCTGCATCTGGGCAGGAACAACCCCAGGTTCCAGTATAGGTTGGGGAACGACCTGCTAGAGAGCACTGTAGGGGAGAGGGACCTGGGGGTCCTAGTGGACGACAGGATGACCATGAGCCAACACTGTGCCCTTGTGGCTAAGAAGGCCAATGGCATCCTGGGGTGTATTAGAAGGGGGGTGGGTGGTTAGTAGGTCGAGAGAGGTCCTCCTTCCCCTCTACTCTGCCCTGGTGAGACCCCATCTGGAATATTGTGTCCAGTTCTGGGCTCCTCAGTTCAAGAAGGACAGGGAGCTGCTGGAGAGAGTCCAGCGCAGGGCAACTAAGATGATTAAGGGAGTGGAGCATCTCCCTTATGAGGAAAGACTGAGGGAGCTGGGTCTCTATAGTTTGGAGGAGACTGAGGGGTGACCTTATTAGTGTCTATAAATATATAAAGGGGGAATGTCACGAGGATGGAGCCAGGCTCTACTCAGTGGCAAACAATGATAGGACAAGGGGTAATGGGTGCAAACTGGAACACAAGAGGTTCCACTTAAACTTGAGAAGAAACTTCTTCTCAGTGAGGGTGACGGAACACTGGAACAGGCTGCCCAGGGAGGTTGTGGAGTCTCCTTCCCTGGAGACATTCAAAGCCCGCCTGCTGTAATGTATGGGCTCTATGCAGTGCTGGTGCACTCTGGGTACAGCTGCCACACAGGGCACTACTACTGCTACGTGAAGGTGAGCCCAGGGCACTCTGGGCTGGGAGCTGCTGGGTCAGGCTGTGCTTCACTGCTGGAAGCACTCTTGTAGAGTCCTCATGCCTGCCCTGGGCTGCTGTGGGCTTTGGCCAGAGGAACTCTGCTCGTGGGTGCGGTTCCTGCTGGTCTTCGGGCCAGGAGAGGCCCTGGACACAGCCCAACCCCATTCTCTCTGCTCCTTCTGCAGGCCAGCAACGGGCAGTGGTACAAGATGAACGACAGTGTGGTGAGCCACAGTAACATCCAAGAGGTGCTGAAGCAAGAGGCCTACCTGCTCTTCTATTTGAGGTGGGAGCGCCTGCTGCCCCCAACCCCACTGCGGGGCAGGGCTGGCACCATGTGCAGGAGAGGTCCAGCCCCTTGCCATGGTTTTGCAGTAGATGAAGAGCATCTCCCTCCTCGGAGCTGCTGAATCCTGTTTCTCGTGTGCAGCTCTGATCGAGAGCATTCCATTTAGTCAAAGACTCACAGTTAACCCACGCCCTTCCCTTCCAGACTCTCCGGCCCAGAGAAGAGCTTGGACAGACCCATTGCCAGAGCTGTCCCCAGCCTGACTGGCTCTGAGGGCACTGTCTCCAAAGAGGCAGAGAAAATTGTGAGCCACAGGCCCCTGTTCCCATCCCTGGTGAGTCCTGGAGGCTGCTCTTGGGCAGTGCTCAAGGGAGCTCAGAGGGAGGGCAGAGCTGCTGCTGTTCCCATGAGTGGTGCAGGAGAGGTGGCTCCTGCCTTGCTGAGGCCACAGGGCAGCCTCGCCAGCCCTCCGTGGGGCGAGCGGGAACAGGAGGGCTCAGAGCTGCCCTCTGGGCACAGCGGTGCAGCCGCGGCTCAGCCCCGGGCCCTGGGGCTTCTGGCCTTGAAACTTCCTTGCTTCCTTTTTTCCTTGGTGCTCCTACCTAAAAGCACTTCTGATTCCTCTTCCACCACCCCGCTTCCCTCCCCCTGTGGTGTCCCCTTTCCCTGGGCTCCCCTTTTGATTTTCCCTTCTTGGCTGACGGAAACCTCTTTTCTTCAGCTCACCAAGTCTTTATTTGTGCCAGTCCCTGCAGGGCAGGAAGCTGGGCAGGAGTGCCCACCACGTGCGGCCTCGCGCGCAAGTCGCTGGCAGCCGCTTCCCACCGACCAGCAGCTGCCCCGGCTCGGCTCTGCTGCCTCTGGGCACGTGCAGGTGAGCAGCGCCCACCGCAGCCAGGCCACCTGCGGCCTCGGGGGGCTCCTCGAGGTGACTCTGGCCTCGGCGCTGGCTCGGGGGTGATTTCGGCATCTTGCTCCCCTGCTCTGGACTGCCCCAGCCCCAGCCCAGCCCCTCGGCACCCAGCCTCCCCCCTGGGCAGTGCTGGTCCATGACCACCCCTCACACCACCTTTCTCTCTGCTGCAGGGATGTGCCCAGCCGGGTCACCAATGGCTCCTTCCCAAGGAAGAGGCGGCTCGAGGCCGGCAGCAGCCTCGGCACTCCTGCAGTCGAGGAGGAGGTCTCTGGCCCACCGCCGAAGAAGAGGAGACTTCTTATGGCGGAGGTCTTGTAGTCCCTGGAGGGGCTAGAGGCAGCGGGTCCCAGCTGTGACGGGGAGGCGCCGGGCTCACAGGCCCCGGAGAGCTGTCTCATGTCATCCCCCCGAGCCCACCCAGACTGGGAGCCCACCTCTGCCGCAAGGAGGGAAAAGAAGGGGAGGAAGGGGAAGATGAGCAGCACCAGGCAGCTGCATAGACCTGTAAGCACCAGAGACGGCACAGCAGTGCTCCAAAGGGCCATTAGGGCAGACAAGCCACCAGCCCTCCAGGGTGGAGGCACAGTGTCATGCTTGTGGTGCGAATGACTTTGGCAGCTGGCATAAAAATTTACCCCCAGCTCCTCCCTGCCCAGGACAGGCCCCAGTATGCCCAAGCACCCTGCACCCTCAGGACACTGTTAGTCGTGACAGTGTCTTCTGGGGCATGAGGTCTGCCTTGGAGGGTGAGCCTCTGCCTCGTGCTCACCTTGCCTGTTTCCGCAGTGGCAGCAGATACCAGGAGGCTGGAGCTGGGCACAGGCACTGCCCTGCTGCCCAAAGGCCTGCACGTGACGCTGGGGCTGGCCCAGCACCAACGACCCAGCTGGAGTCCGCAGTGGTGGAGCAGCTGCTTGTGGATTCCTTGGACAAAGCTTACGGCAAACAAGGTAATTAATCCCTTCTTGCCTGCGTGGGTGAGCAGCAGCGCAGCTCCCCTGCCTTGAGCCCTGCCAGGGCCTGAGCTGCTGCACCCAGGTGGGGTCCTGGAGTGAGGGGCTCCAACCCTGGCCCTGTGCTGGCGGGAGCCATGGAGCTTGGCCTGCCTGGGGCTCCGTGCTGACAACGCTGCTTCGCAACAAGGTAATTAATTGCCATGCCTTGGAGTCTGCAGCCTCAGCGCGCAGGAAGACCATCATCGATGAGTGGGATGAGGAGTTTGACAGAGGGGAGGTGGGTGCTGGCCCCATCCCTGGCTGGGCTGGTGGGAAGAACCTTGGGCCACCGTGTGCTGACCCCCAGAGCCTTCCTGCCTCTGCACAGGTGAAGAAGGTTAAAAAGCGGAGGAGGGAGCAGAGACACCAGAACCCCTGGCAGTGGCTGCACCGCCAGCACAGCTTCTGGGCAGTGACGCATGCGGCCAAGGCAGCGAGCCTGCGCCACCGGCTCTGAGGTGAGCAGGTCCAGGGGCCCGGAGCAGAGCTGGAGGGGGCAGGCGCAGGGCAGCTGCAGGCCGGGTGCTCACACGGCTCCTTTCCTTCCAGCCGGAATGCCAGTGAGCGGGAGGAGAGGCCCCTGCCATGGAGCCCTGTCCTGGGAGCTGCTGTGGAGGGAAGAGGACACCGCTGCCCACATCTCCACGCTCGATGTCCCTGCCTTCTGCTGTGAAGGAGCCCAGGAGGACCGTGCCTTGTCCGGGCTCCTTCAGCAGCTTCCCTGCGCCTAGGCCTGGAGTAGCCCTTTCTCCCCCCAGGCCTGGAGCCCGGCTCAGGGGGGCTCCTGCCAAGTGCCTCAGGACCATTGCTGCTGCTCCAGCCCCATGACCCCGGCTGCGCTCCGCACCTGGGGCTGCTCCTCTCCCTCGTGCCCCCCCCTTTCCCTCCTCACCACGTTGGAGTCACCGTTAACACCATCCCCTCCACCGGCCCTTCCTGTGCTGCGCATGGGGGTTGGCGCCTTGCGGGGACGGGGTGGCCGTGGCCACCAATAAAGATGTGTTGGTGATTCGGTAGTGCTCAGCTCTGGGTTAGGGCCAGCGGGGCGCGCTCCCGCAGGTGGGGTGGTGGAGGAAGCACCGGGAGAGAAGCAGCTCCTGGTGCCTGGGGCGAGCACACAAGGTGGGCTCCTGGGTCCTGCTCGGCTCTGACTGGGGCCAGCCTCATCCTGCCCTGGCACTCGGCCATTGCTGCTGCTGCTGCTCGTGAGCTTCCTGCAGGGTCAGTGCTACTGGGGCCTCTGAGTCAGGTTCCGGTGGGTCGGCAGGTGGGTTTTCCTTCAGCAAGCATTTTGCTGAGGAGCAGGCTGGAGTCAGGCTGGCTGTGATCTCAACCCCAGGTCTCAGTGCTGCCGGCTGTGCTGCTGGCCGTTCTCCCCATGAGCCGCAGTCACCTGGGTGCTGCTGGTGGCAATGCCGAGGGTTCAAGGGCTGGTTTCGTGCTTGTGACAGTTGCGCATTGCACTTTGGAGTTCTACCCTAGAAGTGATTGTGCTTGGCAGCAGGGAGGTTACTGTGTGAGATAAGGTGCAAGCAACCCTGCACTGGTGTGCAGCCGCAGGAATCCCCTTCCTCGGGTCCTGCTTTCTCTGAGCCACTGCTGTGGTGCAGCGGTGCTGGCATGTGCCGTGGGGCTGCCCGTCTGAGGCAGCTCCGTTCCGTGCACCCACCGCCGCTCTGGGAGGTGTTTTCACGCTGAGCATCACTGTCAGGTCTAAGATGACGTACTGGACCAGTCTGGGCAATTTCAACGTATTAAAGGAAACACTGAAAGGAAAACCCCACCTAGAGCGCCCCTCGTCCCACCCGCACGCTGTGTGGTTGTATCACACGTGCCATTGCTGCTGGTAGTCTGTCTGAGTTTACTATTGCCACTTGCTCTGGCGCCGGCTCTGTGCTCCCTGTGCTCTCATTGTGACCT
>NW_026913918.1:0-5904 GCF_034315485.1 Pezoporus occidentalis | reverse complement strand
TATACAGGAAAACAAAGGAAACGTAACAAAGTGATCAAAATAAAGCATGTTCAAGAGGATTCTAATGACCCACAGAGGTTCTCAACCCTAACCCTAACCCTAACCCTAACCCTAACCGTAAACCTAACCCTACCCCATTTCTCCCCTCTAACTGTAACAAAGCGAGTGTAATACTATATATCTAGATATATAGGAAAACACAGTAAACGTAACAAAGTGAGCAAAATAAAGTATGTTCAAGAGCATTCTAATGACCCACAGAGGTTCTCAACCCCAACCCTAACCCTAACCCTAACCCTAACCCTAACCCATTTCTCCCCTGTAACTGTAACAAAGTGAGTGCAACACTATATATATAGATATATAGGAAAACACAGTAAATGTAACAAAGTGAGCAAAATAAAGCATGTTCAAGAGCATTCTAATGACCCACAGAGGTACTCAACCCTAACCCTAACCCTAACCCTAACACTAACCCTAACCCATTTCTCCCCTGTAACTGTAACAAAGTGAGTGTAATACTATATGTATATATATATACAGGAAAACAGAGGAAACGTAACAAAGTGAGCAAAATAAAACATGTTCAAGAGCATTCTAATGACCCACAGAGGTTCTCAACCCTAACCCTAACCCTAACCCTAACCCTAACCCTAACCCTAACCCTAACCCTAACCCATTTCTCCCCTGTAACTGTAACAAAGTGAGTGTAATACTATATGTATATATATATACAGGAAAACAGAGGAAACGTAACAAAGTGATCAAAATAAAGCATGTTCAAGAGGATTCTAATGACCCACAGAGGTTCTCAACCCTAACCCTAACCCTAACCCTAACCCTAACCCTAACCCTAACCCTATTTCTCCCCTGTAACTGTAACAAAGTGAGTGTAATACTATATATATATATATATAGGAAAACACAGTAAACGTAACAAAGTGAGCAAAATAAAGTATGTTCAAGAGCATTCTAATGACCCACAGAGGTTCTCAACCCTAACCCTAACCCTAACCCTAACCCTAACCCTAACCCATTTCTCCCCTGTAACTGTAACAAAGTGAGTGTAATACTATATATATATATATATAGGAAAACACAGTAAACGTAACAAAGTGAGCAAAATAAAGCATGTTCAAGAGCATTCTAATGACCCACAGAGGTAACCCTCAACCCTAACCCTAACCCTAACCCTAACCCTAACCTAACCCTAACCCATTTCTCCCCTGTAACTGTAACAAAGTGAGTGTAATACTATATATATATATATATACAGGAAAACAGAGGAAACGTAACAAAGTGAGCAAAATAAAGCATGTTCAAGAGCATTCTAATGACCCACAGAGGTTCTCAACCCTAACCCTAACCCTAACCCTAACCCTAACCCTAAACCTAACCCTAACCCATTTCTCCCCTGTAACTGTAACAAAGTGAGTGTAATACTATATGTATATATATATACAGGAAAACAGAGGAAACGTAACAAAGTGATCAAAATAAAGCATGTTCAAGAGGATTCTAATGACCCACAGAAATTCTCAACTCTAACCCTAACCCTAACCCTAACCCTAACCGTAAACCTAACCCTACCCCATTTCTCCCCTCTAACTGTAACAAAGCGAGTGTAATACTATATATATATATATATAGGAAAACACAGTAAACGTAACAAAGTGAGCAAAATAAAGTATGTTCAAGAGCATTCTAATGACCCACAGAGGTTCTCAACCCCAACCCTAACCCTAACCCTAACCCTAACCCTAACCCATTTCTCCCCTGTAACTGTAACAAAGTGAGTGCAACACTATATATATAGATATATAGGAAAACACAGTAAATGTAACAAAGTGAGCAAAATAAAGCATGTTCAAGAGCATTCTAATGACCCACAGAGGTACTCAACCCTAACCCTAACCCTAACCCTAACCCTAACACTAACCCTAACCCATTTCTCCCCTGTAACTGTAACAAAGTGAGTGTAATACTATATGTATATATATATACAGGAAAACAGAGGAAACGTAACAAAGTGAGCAAAATAAAACATGTTCAAGAGCATTCTAATGACCCACAGAGGTTCTCAACCCTAACCCTAACCCTAACCCTAAACCTAACCCTAACCCTAACCCATTTCTCCCCTGTAACTGTAACAAAGTGAGTGTAATACTATATGTATATATATATACAGGAAAACAGAGGAAACGTAACAAAGTGATCAAAATAAAGCATGTTCAAGAGGATTCTAATGACCCACAGAGGTTCTCAACCCTAACCCTAACCCTAACCCTAACCCTAACCCTAACCCTAACCGTAACCGTAAACCTAACCCTACCCCATTTCTCCCCTCTAACTGTAACAAAGCGAGTGTAATACTATATATCTATATATATAGGAAAACAGAGTAAACGTAACAAAGTGATCAAAATAAAACATGTTCAAGAGCATTCTAATGACCCACAGAGGTTCTCAACCCTAACCCTAACCCTAACCCTAACCCTACCCCTAACCGTAAACCTAACCCTACCCCATTTCTCCCCCCTAACTGTAACAAAGCGAGTGTAATACTATATATCTAGATATATAGGAAAACACAGTAAATGTAACAAAGTGAGCGAAATAAAGCATGTTCAAGAGCATTCTAATGACCCACAGAGGTTCTCAACCCCAACCCTAACCCTAACCCTAACCCTAAACCATTTCTCCCCGGTAACTGTAACAAAGTGAGTGCAACACTATATATAGATATATAGGAAAACACAGTAAATGTAACAAAGTGAGCAAAATAAAACATTTTCAAGAGCATTCTAATGACCCACAGAGGTTCTCAACCCTAACCCTAACCCTAACCCAAACCCTAACCCTAAACCTAACCCTAACCCTAACCCATTTCTCCCCTGTAACTGTAACAAAGTGAGTGTAATACTATATGTATATATATATACAGGAAAACAGAGGAAACGTAACAAAGTGATCAAAATAAAGCATGTTCAAGAGGATTCTAATGACCCACAGAGGTTCTCAACCCTAACCCTAACCCTAACCCTAACCGTAAACCTAACCCTACCCCCCATTTCTCCCCTCTAACTGTAACAAAGTGAGTGTAATACTATATATCTATATATATAGGAAAACACAGGAAACGTAACAAAGTGAGCAAAATAAAGCATGTTCAAGAGCATTCTAATGACCCACAGAGGTTCTCAACCCCAACCCTAACCCTAACCCTAACCCTAACCCTAACCCATTTCTCCCCTGTAACTGTAACAAAGTGAGTGCAACACTATATATCTAGATATATAGGAAAACACAGTAAATGTAACAAAGTGAGCAAAATAAAGCATGTTCAAGAGCATTCTAATGACCCACAGAGGTTCTCAACCCTAACCCTAACCCTAACCCTAACACTAACCCTAACCCATTTCTCCCCTGTAACTGTAACAAAGTGAGTGTAATACTATATGTATATATATATACAGGAAAACACAGGAAATGTAACAAAGTGAGCAAAATAAAACATGTTCAAGAGCATTCTAATGACCCACAGAGGTTCTCCCTAACCCTAACCCTAACCCTAACCCTAACCCTAACCTTAACCCTAACCCTAACCCATTTCTCCCCTGTAACTGTAACAAAGTGAGTGTAATACTATATGTATATATATATACAGGAAAACAGAGGAAACGTAACAAAGTGATCAAAATAAAGCATGTTCAAGAGGATTCTAATGACCCACAGAGGTTCTCAACCCTAACCCTAACCCTAACCCTAACCCTAACCCTAACCGTAAACGTCACCCTACCCCATTTCTCCCCCTAACTGTAACAAAGCGAGTGTAATACTATATATCTAGATATATAGGAAAACACAGTAAACGTAACAAAGTGAGCAAAATAAAGTATGTTCAAGAGCATTCTAATGACCCACAGAGGTTCTCAACCCTCAACCCTAACCCTAACCCTAACCCTAACCGTAAACCTAACCCTACCCCATTTCACCCCTCTAACTGTAACAAAGCGAGTGTAATACTATATATATAGATATATAGGAAAACACAGTAAACGTAACAAAGTGAGCAAAATAAAGTATGTTCAAGAGCATTCTAATGACCCACAGAGGTTCTACCCTAACCCTAACCCTAACCCTAACCCTAACCCTAACCCATTTCTCCCCTGTAACTGTAACAAAGTGAGTGCAACACTATATATATAGATATATAGGAAAACACAGTAAATGTAACAAAGTGAGCAAAATAAAGCATGTTCAAGAGCATTCTAATGACCCACAGAGGTACTCAACCCTAACCCTAACCCTAACCCTAACACCAACCCTAACCCATTTCTCCCCTGTAACTGTAACAAAGTGAGTGTAATACTATATGTATATATATATACAGGAAAACAGAGGAAACGTAACAAAGTGAGCAAAATAAAACATGTTCAAGAGCATTCTAATGACCCACAGAGGTTCTCAACCCTAACCCTAACCCTAACCCTAACCCTAACCTAACCCTAACCCTAACCCATTTCTCCCCTGTAACTGTAACAAAGTGAGTGTAATACTATATGTATATATATATACAGGAAAACAGAGGAAACGTAACAAAGTGATCAAAATAAAGCATGTTCAAGAGGATTCTAATGACCCACAGAGGTTCTCAACCCCAACCCTAACCCTAACCCTAACCCTAACCGTAAACCTAACCCTACCCCATTTCTCCCCTCTAACTGTAACAAAGCGAGTGTAATACTATATATCTAGATATATAGGAAAACACAGTAAACGTAACAAAGTGAGCAAAATAAAGTATGTTCAAGAGCATTCTAATGACCCACAGAGGTTCTCAACCCCAACCCTAACCCTAACCCTAACCCTAACCCTAACCCATTTCTCCCCTGTAACTGTAACAAAGTGAGTGCAACACTATATATATAGATATATAGGAAAACACAGTAAATGTAACAAAGTGAGCAAAATAAAGCATGTTCAAGAGCATTCTAATGACCCACAGAGGTACTCAACCCTAACCCTAACCCTAACCCTAACCCTAAACGTAACAAAGTGAGCAAAATAAAGCATGTTCAAGAGCATTCTAATGACCCACAGAGGTTCTCAACCCCAACCCTAACCCTAACCCTAACCCTAACCCTAACCCATTTCTCCCCTGTAACTGTAACAAAGTGAGTGTAATACTATATATATAGATATATAGGAAAACACAGTAAACGTAACAAAGTGAGCAAAATAAAGCATGTTCAAGAGCATTCTAATGACCCACAGAGGTTCTCAACCCTAACCCTAACCCTAACCCTAACCCTAACCCATTTCTCCCCTGTAACTGTAACAAAGTGAGTGTAATACTATATATATATATATATACAGGAAAACACAGTAAACGTAACAAAGTGAGCAAAATAAAGCATGTTCAAGAGCATTCTAATGACCCACAGAGGTTAACCCTAACCCTAACCCTAACCCTAACCCTAACCCTAAACCTAACCCTAACCCTAACCCATTTCTCCCCTGTAACTGTAACAAAGTGAGTGTAATACTATATGTATATATATATAGGAAAACACAGTGGAAACGTAACAAAGTGATCCAAATAAAGCATGTTCAAGAGGATTCTAATGACCCACAGAGGTTCTCAACCCTAACCCTAACCCTAACCCTAACCCTAACCCTAACCCTAACCGTAAACCTAACCCTACCCATTTCTCCCCTGTAACTGTAACAAAGCGAGTGTAATACTATATATATATATATATAGGAAAACACAGTAAACGTAACAAAGTGAGCAAAATAAAGTATGTTCAAGAGCATTCTAATGACCCACAGAGGTTCTCAACCCTAACCCTAACCCTAACCCTAACCCTAACCCTAACCCATTTCTCCCCTGTAACAGTA
>NW_026913917.1:0-7291 GCF_034315485.1 Pezoporus occidentalis | reverse complement strand
TCATAGAGAAGTCATAGAGGAGTCATAGAGGAGTCATAGAGGAGTCATAGAGGAGTCATAGAGGAGTCATAGAGGAGTCATAGAGGAGTCATAGAGGAGTCATAGAGGAGTCATAGAGGAGTCATAGAGGAGTCATAGAGGAGTCATAGAGGAGTCATAGAGGAGTCATAGTCATAGGAGTCATAGAGGAGTCATAGAGGAGTCATAGAGGAGTCATAGAGGAGTCATAGAGGAGTCATAGAGGAGTCATAGAGGAGTCATACTGTCATAGAGGAGTCATAGATAGGAGTCATAGAGGAGTCATAGAGGAGTCATAGAGGAGTCATAGAGGAGTCATAGAGGAGTCATAGAGGAGTCATAGAGGAGTCATAGAGGAGTCATAGAGGAGTCATAGAGGAGTCATACTGTCATAGAGGAGTCATAGAGGAGTCATAGTCATAGAGGAGTCATAGAGGAGTCATAGAGGAGTCATAGAGGAGTCATAGAGGAGTCATAGAGGAGTCATACTGAGGAGTCATAGAGGAGTCATAGAGGAGTCATAGAGGAGTCATAGAGGAGTCATAGAGGAGTCATAGAGGAGTCATAGAGGAGTCATAGAGGAGTCATAGAGGAGTCATAGAGGAGTCATAGAGGAGTCATAGAGGAGTCATAGAGGAGTCATAGAGGAGTCATAGAGGAGTCATAGAGGAGTCATAGATAGAGAGTCATAGAGGAGTCATAGAGGAGTCATAGAGGAGTCATAGAGGAGTCATAGAGGAGTCATAGAGGAGTCATAGAGGAGTCATAGAGGAGTCATAGAGGAGTCATAGTCATAGAGAGTCATAGAGGAGTCATAGAGGAGTCATAGAGGAGTCATAGAGGAGTCATAGAGGAGTCATAGAGGAGTCATAGAGGAGTCATAGAGGAGTCATAGAGGAGTCATAGAGGAGTCATAGAGGAGTCATAGAGGAGTCATAGAGGAGTCATAGAGGAGTCATAGAGGAGTCATAGAGGAGTCATAGAGGAGTCATCAGAGGAGTCATAGAGGAGTCATAGAGGAGTCATAGAGGAGTCATAGAGGAGTCATAGAGGAGTCATAGAGGAGTCATAGAGGAGTCATAGAGGAGTCATAGAGTCATAGAGGAGTCATAGAGGAGTCATAGAGGAGTCATAGAGGAGTCATAGAGGAGTCATAGAGGAGTCATAGAGGAGTCATAGAGGAGTCATAGAGGAGTCATACTGTCATAGAGGAGTCATAGAGGAGTCATACTGTCATAGAGGAGTCATACTGTCATAGAGGAGTCATAGAGGAGTCATAGAGGAGTCATAGAGTCATAGAGGAGTCATAGAGGAGTCATAGAGGAGTCATAGAGGAGTCATAGAGGAGTCATAGAGGAGTCATAGAGGAGTCATAGAGGAGTCATAGAGGAGTCATAGAGGAGTCATAGAGGAGTCATAGAGGAGTCATAGAGGAGTCATAGAGGAGTCATAGAGGAGTCATAGAGGAGTCATAGAGGAGTCATAGAGGAGTCATAGAGGAGTCATAGAGGAGTCATAGTCATAGAGGAGTCATAGAGGAGTCATAGAGGAGTCATAGAGGAGTCATAGAGGAGTCATAGAGGAGTCATAGAGGAGTCATAGAGGAGTCATAGAGGAGTCATAGAGGAGTCATACTGTCATAGAGGAGTCATAGAGGAGTCATAGAGGAGTCATAGAGGAGTCATAGAGGAGTCATAGAGGAGTCATAGAGGAGTCATAGAGGAGTCATAGAGGAGTCATAGAGGAGTCATAGAGGAGTCATAGAGGAGTCATAGAGGAGTCATAGAGTCATAGAGGAGTCATAGAGGAGTCATAGAGGAGTCATAGAGGAGTCATAGTCATAGAGTCATAGAGGAGTCATAGAGGAGTCATAGAGGAGTCATAGAGGAGTCATAGAGGAGTCATAGAGGAGTCATAGAGGAGTCATAGAGGAGTCATAGAGGAGTCATAGAGGAGTCATAGAGGAGTCATAGAGGAGTCATAGAGGAGTCATAGAGGAGTCATAGAGGAGTCATAGAGGAGTCATAGAGGAGTCATAGAGGAGTCATAGAGGAGTCATAGAGGAGTCATAGTCATAGAGGAGTCATAGAGGAGTCATAGAGGAGTCATAGAGGAGTCATAGAGGAGTCATAGAGGAGTCATAGAGGAGTCATAGAGGAGTCATAGAGGAGTCATAGAGGAGTCATAGACTGTCATAGAGGAGTCATAGAGGAGTCATAGAGGAGTCATAGAGGAGTCATAGAGGAGTCATAGAGGAGTCATAGAGGAGTCATAGAGGAGTCATAGAGGAGTCATAGAGGAGTCATAGAGTCATAGAGGAGTCATAGAGGAGTCATAGAGGAGTCATAGAGGAGTCATAGAGGAGTCATAGAGGAGTCATAGAGGAGTCATAGTCATAGAGGAGTCATAGAGGAGTCATAGAGGAGTCATAGAGGAGTCATAGAGGAGTCATAGAGGAGTCATAGAGGAGTCATAGAGGAGTCATAGAGGAGTCATAGAGGAGTCATAGAGGAGTCATAGAGGAGTCATAGAGGAGTCATAGAGGAGTCATAGAGGAGTCATAGAGGAGTCATAGAGGAGTCATAGAGGAGTCATAGAGGAGTCATAGAGGAGTCATAGAGGAGTCATAGAGGAGTCATAGAGGAGTCATAGAGGAGTCATAGAGGAGTCATAGAGGAGTCATAGAGGAGTCATAGAGGAGTCATAGAGTCATAGAGGAGTCATAGAGGAGTCATAGAGGAGTCATAGAGGAGTCATAGAGGAGTCATAGAGGAGTCATAGAGGAGTCATAGAGGAGTCATAGAGGAGTCATAGAGGAGTCATAGAGGAGTCATAGAGGAGTCATAGAGGAGTCATAGAGGAGTCATAGAGGAGTCATAGAGGAGTCATAGAGGAGTCATAGAGGAGTCATAGAGGAGTCATAGAGGAGTCATAGAGGAGTCATAGAGGAGTCATAGAGGAGTCATAGAGGAGTCATAGAGGAGTCATAGAGGAGTCATAGAGGAGTCATAGAGGAGTCATAGAGGAGTCATAGAGGAGTCATAGAGGAGTCATAGAGGAGTCATAGAGGAGTCATAGAGGAGTCATAGAGGAGTCATAGAGGAGTCATAGAGGAGTCATAGAGGAGTCATAGAGGAGTCATAGAGGAGTCATAGAGGAGTCATAGAGGAGT
Organism: Pezoporus occidentalis; assembly: GCF_034315485.1. NCBI lineage: Eukaryota > Metazoa > Chordata > Aves > Psittaciformes > Psittacidae > Pezoporus > Pezoporus occidentalis. The sequence goes on along the minus strand of NW_026913917.1, from coordinate 4,101 downwards.
CATAGAGGAGTCATAGAGGAGTCATAGAGGAGTCATAGGAGTCATAGAGGAGTCATAGAGGAGTCATAGAGGAGTCATAGAGGAGTCATAGAGGAGTCATAGAGGAGTCATAGTCATAGAGGAGTCATAGAGGAGTCATAGAGGAGTCATAGAGGAGTCATAGAGGAGTCATAGAGGAGTCATAGAGGAGTCATAGAGGAGTCATAGAGGAGTCATAGAGGAGTCATAGAGGAGTCATAGAGGAGTCATAGAGGAGTCATAGAGGAGTCATAGAGGAGTCATAGAGGAGTCATAGAGGAGTCATAGAGGAGTCATAGAGGAGTCATAGAGGAGTCATAGAGGAGTCATAGAGGAGTCATAGAGGAGTCATAGAGGAGTCATAGAGGAGTCATAGAGGAGTCATAGAGGAGTCATAGAGGAGTCATAGAGGAGTCAGAGGAGTCATAGAGGAGTCATAGAGGAGTCATACTGTCATAGAGGAGTCATAGAGGAGTCATATAGAAGTCATAGAGGAGTCATAGAGGAGTCATAGAGGAGTCATAGAGGAGTCATAGAGGAGTCATAGAGGAGAGAGTCATAGAGGAGTCATAGAGGAGTCATAGAGGAGTCATAGAGGAGTCATAGAGGAGTCATAGAGGAGTCATAGAGGAGTCATAGAGGAGTCATAGAGGAGTCATAGAGGAGTCATAGAGGAGTCATAGAGGAGTCATAGAGGAGTCATAGAGGAGTCATAGAGGAGTCATAGAGGAGTCATAGAGGAGTCATAGAGGAGTCATAGAGGAGTCATAGAGGAGTCATAGAGGAGTCATAGAGGAGTCATAGAGGAGTCATAGAGGAGTCATAGAGGAGTCATAGAGGAGTCATAGAGTAGTCATAGAGGAGTCATAGAGTAGTCATAGAGGAGTCATAGAGGAGTCATAGAGGAGTCATAGAGGAGTCATACTGTCATAGAGTACTCATAGTGGAGTCATACTGTCATAGAGGAGTCATAGAGGAGTCATAGAGGAGTCATAGAGGAGTCATAGAGGAGTCATAGAGGAGTCATAGAGGAGTCATAGAGGAGTCATAGAGGAGTCATAGAGGAGTCATAGAGGAGTCATAGAGGAGTCATAGAGGAGTCATAGAGGAGTCATAGAGGAGTCATAGAGGAGTCATAGAGGAGTCATAGAGGAGTCATAGAGGAGTCATAGAGGAGTCATAGAGGAGTCATAGGAGTCATAGAGGAGTCATAGAGGAGTCATAGAGGAGTCATAGAGGAGTCATAGAGGAGTCATAGAGGAGTCATAGAGGAGTCATAGAGGAGTCATAGAGGAGTCATAGAGGAGTCATAGAGGAGTCATAGAGGAGTCATAGAGGAGTCATAGAGGAGTCATAGAGGAGTCATAGAGGAGTCATAGAGGAGTCATAGAGGAGTCATAGAGGAGTCATAGAGGAGTCATAGAGGAGTCATAGAGGAGTCATAGAGGAGTCATAGAGGAGTCATAGAGGAGTCATAGAGGAGTCATAGAGGAGTCATAGTGGAGTCATAGAGGAGTCATAGAGGAGTCATAGAGGAGTCATAGAGGAGTCATAGAGGAGTCATAGAGGAGTCATAGAGGAGTCATAGAGGAGTCATAGAGGAGTCATAGAGGAGTCATAGAGGAGTCATAGAGGAGTCATAGATAGAGGAGTCATAGAGGAGTCATAGAGGAGTCATAGAGGAGTCATAGAGGAGTCATAGAGGAGTCATAGAGGAGTCATAGAGGAGTCATAGAGGAGTCATAGAGGAGTCATAGAGGATAGAGGAGTCATAGAGGAGTCATAGAGGAGTCATAGAGGAGTCATAGAGGAGTCATAGAGGAGTCATAGAGGAGTCATAGAGGAGTCATAGAGGAGTCATAGAGGAGTCATAGAGGAGTCATAGAGGAGTCATAGAGGAGTCATAGAGGAGTCATAGAGGAGTCATAGAGGAGTCATAGAGGAGTCATAGAGGAGTCATAGAGGAGTCATAGAGGAGTCATAGAGGAGTCATAGAGGAGTCATAGAGGAGTCATAGAGGAGTCATAGAGGAGTCATACTGTCATAGAGGAGTCATAGAGGAGTCATAGAGGAGTCATAGAGGAGTCATAGAGGAGTCATAGAGGAGTCATAGAGGAGTCATAGAGGAGTCATAGAGGAGTCATAGAGGAGTCATAGAGGAGTCATAGAGGAGTCATAGAGGAGTCATAGAGGAGTCATAGAGGAGTCATAGAGGAGTCATAGAGGAGTCATAGAGGAGTCATAGAGGAGTCATAGAGGAGTCATAGAGGAGTCATAGAGGAGTCATAGAGGAGTCATAGAGGAGTCATAGAGGAGTCATAGAGGAGTCATAGAGGAGTCATAGAGGAGTCATAGAGGAGTCATAGAGGAGTCATAGAGGAGTCATAGAGGAGTCATAGAGGAGTCATAGAGGAGTCATAGAGGAGTCATAGAGGAGTCATAGAGGAGTCATAGAGGAGTCATAGAGGAGTCATAGAGGAGTCATAGAGGAGTCATAGAGGAGTCATAGAGGAGTCATAGAGGAGTCATAGAGGAGTCATAGAGGAGTCATAGAGGAGTCATAGAGGAGTCATACTGTCATAGAGGAGTCATAGAGGAGTCATAGAGGAGTCATAGAGGAGTCATAGAGGAGTCATAGAGGAGTCATAGAGGAGTCATAGAGGAGTCATAGAGGAGTCATAGAGGAGTCATAGAGGAGTCATAGAGGAGTCATAGAGGAGTCATAGAGGAGTCATAGAGGAGTCATAGAGGAGTCATAGAGGAGTCATAGAGGAGTCATAGAGGAGTCATAGAGGAGTCATAGAGGAGTCATAGAGGAGTCATAGAGGAGTCATAGAGGAGTCATAGAGGAGTCATAGAGGAGTCATAGAGGAGTCATAGAGGAGTCATAGAGGAGTCATAGAGGAGTCATAGAGGAGTCATAGAGGAGTCATAGAGGAGTCATAGAGGAGTCATAGAGGAGTCATAGAGGAGTCATAGAGGAGTCATAGAGGAGTCATAGAGGAGTCATAGAGGAGTCATAGAGGAGTCATAGAGGAGTCATAGAGGAGTCATAGAGGAGTCATAGAGGAGTCATAGAGGAGTCATACTGTCATAGAGGAGTCATAGAGGAGTCATAGAGGAGTCATACTGTCATAGAGGAGTCATAGAAGAGTCATAGAAGAGTCATAGAGGAGTCATAGAGGAGTCATAGAGGAGTCATAGAGGAGTCATAGAGGAGTCATAGAGGAGTCATAGAGGAGTCATAGAGGAGTCATAGAGGAGTCATAGAGGAGTCATAGAGGAGTCATACTGTCATAGAGGAGTCATAGAGGAGTCATAGAGGAGTCATAGAGGAGTCATAGAGGAGTCATAGAGGAGTCATAGAGGAGTCATAGAGGAGTCATACTGTCATAGAGGAGTCATAGAGGAGTCATAGAGTAGTCATAGAGTAGTCATAGAGGAGTCAGAGGAGTCATAGAGGAGTCATACTGTCATAGAGGAGTCATAGAGGAGTCATAGAGGAGTCATAGAGGAGTCATAGAGGAGTCATAGAGGAGTCATACTGTCATAGAGTACTCATAGTGGAGGTGTCATGAGGAGTCATAGAGGAGTCATAGAGGAGTCATAGAGGAGTCATAGAGGAGTCATAGAGGAGTCATAGAGGAGTCATAGAGGAGTCATAGAGGAGTCATAGAGGAGTCATAGAGGAGTCATACTGTCATAGAGGAGTCATACTGTCATAGAGGAGTCATAGAGGAGTCATAGAGGAGTCATAGAGGAGTCATAGAGGAGTCAGAGGAGTCATAGAGGAGTCATAGAGGAGTCATAGAGGAGTCATAGAGGAGTCATAGAGGAGTCATAGAGGAGTCATAGAGGAGTCATAGAGGAGTCATAGGAGAGTCATAGAGGAGTCATAGAGGAGTCATACTGTCATAGAGGAGTCATAGAGGAGTCATAGAGGAGTCATAGAGGAGTCATAGAGGAGTCATAGAGGAGTCATAGAGGAGTCATAGAGGAGTCATAGAGGAGTCATACAGGAGTCATAGAGGAGTCATAGTGGAGTCATAGAGGAGTCATAGTGGAGTCCTAGTGGAGTCATAG
>NW_026913916.1:0-3446 GCF_034315485.1 Pezoporus occidentalis | reverse complement strand
TGAGAACCTCTGTGAGTCATTAGAATGCTCTTGAACATACTTTATTTTGCTCACTTTGTTACGTTTACTGTGTTTTCCTATATATCTATATATATAGTGTTGCACTCACTTTGTTACAGTTACAGGGGAGAAATGGGTTAGGGTTAGGGTTAGGGTTAGGGTTGGGGTTGAGAACCTCTGTGGGTCATTAGAATGCTCTTGAACATACTTTATTTTGCTCACTTTGTTACGTTTACTGTGTTTTCCTATATATCTAGATATATAGTATTACACTCGCTTTGTTACAGTTAGAGGGGAGAAATGGGGTAGGGTTAGGTTTACGGTTAGGGTTAGGGTTAGGGTTAGGGTTAGGGTTAGGGTTAGGGTTAGAGAACCTCTGTGGGTCATTAGAATGCTCTTGAACATGTTTTATTTTGCTCACTTTGTTACGTTTCCTCTGTTTTCCTGTATATATATATACATATAGTATTACACTCACTTTGTTACAGTTACAGGGGAGAAATGGGTTAGGGTTAGTGTTAGGGTTAGGGTTAGGGTTAGGGTTAGGGTTGAGTACCTCTGTGGGTCATTAGAATGCTCTTGAACATGCTTTATTTTGCTCACTTTGTTACATTTACTGTGTTTTCCTATATATCTATATATATAGTGTTGCACTCACTTTGTTACAGTTACAGGGGAGAAATGGGTTAGGGTTAGGGTTAGGGTTAGGGTTAGGGTTGGGGTTGAGAACCTCTGTGAGTCATTAGAATGCTCTTGAACATACTTTATTTTGCTCACTTTGTTACGTTTACTGTGTTTTCCTATATATCTATATATATAGTGTTGCACTCACTTTGTTACAGTTACAGGGGAGAAATGGGTTAGGGTTAGGGTTAGGGTTAGGGCTAGGGTTGGGGTTGAGAACCTCTGTGGGTCATTAGAATGCTCTTGAACATACTTTATTTTGCTCACTTTGTTACGTTTACTGTGTTTTCCTATATATCTAGATATATAGTATTACACTCGCTTTGTTACAGTTAGAGGGGAGAAATGGGGTAGGGTTAGGTTTACGGTTAGGGTTAGGGTTAGGGTTAGGGTTAGGGTTGAGAACCTCTGTGGGTCATTAGAATGCTCTTGAACATGTTTTATTTTGCTCACTTTGTTACGTTTCCTCTGTTTTCCTGTATATATATATACATATAGTATTACACTCACTTTGTTACAGTTACAGGGGAGAAATGGGTTAGGGTTAGTGTTAGGGTTAGGGTTAGGGTTAGGGTTAGGGTTGAGTACCTCTGTGGGTCATTAGAATGCTCTTGAACATGCTTTATTTTGCTCACTTTGTTACATTTACTGTGTTTTCCTATATATCTATATATATAGTGTTGCACTCACTTTGTTACAGTTACAGGGGAGAAATGGGTTAGGGTTAGGGTTAGGGTTAGGGTTAGGGTTGGGGTTGAGAACCTCTGTGAGTCATTAGAATGCTCTTGAACATACTTTATTTTGCTCACTTTGTTACGTTTACTGTGTTTTCCTATATATCTATATATATAGTGTTGCACTCACTTTGTTACAGTTACAGGGGAGAAATGGGTTAGGGTTAGGGTTAGGGTTAGGGTTGGGGTTGAGAACCTCTGTGGGTCATTAGAATGCTCTTGAACATACTTTATTTTGCTCACTTTGTTACGTTTACTGTGTTTTCCTATATATATAGATATATAGTATTACACTCGCTTTGTTACAGTTAGAGGGGAGAAATGGGGTAGGGTTAGGTTTACGGTTAGGGTTAGGGTTAGGGTTAGGGTTAGGGTTGAGAACCTCTGTGGGTCATTAGAATGCTCTTGAACATGTTTTATTTTGCTCACTTTGTTACGTTTCCTCTGTTTTCCTGTATATATATATACATATAGTATTACACTCACTTTGTTACAGTTACAGGGGAGAAATGGGTTAGGGTTAGTGTTAGGGTTAGGGTTAGGGTTAGGGTTAGGGTTGAGTACCTCTGTGGGTCATTAGAATGCTCTTGAACATGCTTTATTTTGCTCACTTTGTTACATTTACTGTGTTTTCCTATATATCTATATATATAGTGTTGCACTCACTTTGTTACAGTTACAGGGGAGAAATGGGTTAGGGTTAGGGTTAGGGTTAGGGTTAGGGTTGGGGTTGAGAACCTCTGTGAGTCATTAGAATGCTCTTGAACATACTTTATTTTGCTCACTTTGTTACGTTTACTGTGTTTTCCTATATATCTATATATATAGTGTTGCACTCACTTTGTTACAGTTACAGGGGAGAAATGGGTTAGGGTTAGGGTTAGGGGTAGGGTTAGGGTTGGGGTTGAGAACCTCTGTGGGTCATTAGAATGCTCTTGAACATACTTTATTTTGCTCACTTTGTTACGTTTACTGTGTTTTCCTATATATATATACATATAGTATTACACTCACTTTGTTACAGTTACAGGGGAGAAATGGTTTAGGGTTAGGGTTAGGGTTAGGGTTAGGGTTAGGGTTGAGTACCTCTGTGGGTCATTAGAATGCTCTTGAACATGCTTTATTTTGCTCACTTTGTTACATTTACTGTGTTTTCCTATATATCTATATATATAGTATTGCACTCACTTTGTTACAGTTACAGGGGAGAAATGGGTTAGGGTTAGGGTTAGGGTTAGGGTTAGGGTTAGGGTTAGGGTTGAGAACCTCTGTGGGTCATTAGAATGCTCTTGAACATGTTTTATTTTGCTCACTTTGTTACGTTTCCTGTGTTTTCCTGTATATATATATACATATAGTATTACACTCACTTTGTTACAGTTACAGGGGAGAAATGGGTTAGGGTTAGTGTTAGGGTTAGGGTTAGGGTTAGGGTTAGGGTTGAGTACCTCTGTGGGTCATTAGAATGCTCTTGAACATGCTTTATTTTGCTCACTTTGTTACATTTACTGTGTTTTCCTATATATCTATATATATAGTGTTGCACTCACTTTGTTACAGTTACAGGGGAGAAATGGGTTAGGGTTAGGGTTAGGGTTAGGGTTAGGGTTGGGGTTGAGAACCTCTGTGAGTCATTAGAATGCTCTTGAACATACTTTATTTTGCTCACTTTGTTACGTTTACTGTGTTTTCCTATATATCTATATATATAGTGTTGCACTCACTTTGTTACAGTTACAGGGGAGAAATGGGTTAGGGTTAGGGTTAGGGTTAGGGTTGGGGTTGAGAACCTCTGTGGGTCATTAGAATGCTCTTGAACATACTTTATTTTGCTCACTTTGTTACGTTTACTGTGTTTTCCTATATATCTAGATATATAGTATTACACTCGCTTTGTTACAGTTAGAGGGGAGAAATGGGGTAGGGTTAGGTTTACGGTTAGGGTTAGGGTTAGGGTTAGGGTTAGGGTTGAGAACCTCTGTGGGTCATTAGAATGCTCTTGAACATGTTTTTTTTTTGCTCACTTTG
>NW_026913915.1:0-8881 GCF_034315485.1 Pezoporus occidentalis | reverse complement strand
GGGGGCAATGGGGGCAATGGGGGGCAATGGGGGTCAATGGGGGTCAATGGGGGGCAATGGGGGCAATGGGGGGCAATGGGGGTCAATGGGGGGCAATGGGGGGCAATGGGGGCAATGGGGGTCAATGGGGGTCAATGGGGGGCAATGGGGGTCAATGGGGTCAATGGGGGCAATGGGGGTAATGGGGGGCAATGGGGACAATGGGGGGCAATGGGGGTAATGGGGGGCAATGGGGGGCAATGGGGAGCAATGGGGGTAATGGGGGGCAATGGGGACAATGAGGGGCAATGGGGGGCAATGGGGGTAATGGGGGGCAATGGGGGTCAATGGGGGGGGGGGCAATGGGGACAATGGGGGGCAATGGGGGGCAATGGGGGTAATGGGGGGCAATGGGGGTCAATGGTTGTAATAGGGTCTATTGTCTGTATGGGTCTCTATGGGTCTCTATGGGTCCCTGTGGGGTCTCTATGGGTCTCTATGTGTCCCTATGGGTCTCTATGGGTCTCTATGGGGTCTCTATGGGTCTCTATGGGTCCCTATGGGTCTCTATGGGTCTCTATGGGGTCTATGGGGTCTCTATGGGTCTCTATGGGTCCCTATGGGTCTCTATGGGTCTCTATGGGTCTCTATGGGGTCCCTATGGGTCTCTATGGGTCCCTATGGGTCCCTATGGGTCTCTATGGGTCTCTATGGGTCTCTATGGGGCTCTATGGGGCTCTATGGGTCTCTATGGGTCTCTATGGGTCTCTATGGGGCTCTATGTGTCTCTATGGGTCTCTATGGGTCCCTATGGGTCTCTATGGGTCTCTATGGGTCTCTATGGGTCTCTATGTGTCTCTATGGGTCCCTATGGGGTCTCTATGTGTCTCTATGGGTCCCTATGGGTCCCTATGGGTCTCTGTGGGTCCCTGCAGGCCGAAGCCGCGCCTGGAGCCGGGGGGGGGGTGGCAGAAGTGGCCCCTCGCCTACCATGGGACCAGCGCCGGGGCCGTGCGGCGCAGCCTGGACCAGGGCGAGCTGGTGCCGGGTGAGCAACGGCCCCGAAAGCACCGGAAATCAACCCAAAATGGGCAAAAATCACCCCAAAATGGGCAAAAATCACCTGAAATCACCCCAAAATGGACAGAAATCACCTGAAATCAACCCAAAATCACCCCAAAATCCCCTGAAATCAAGCCAAAATCGACCAAAATCTCCCGAAATCACCCCAAAATCATCTGAAATCAACCGAAAATGGGCAAAAAGCACCTGAAATCACCCCAAAATGACCTGAAATCACCTGAAATCAACCCAAAATGACCCCAAATCACCTGAAATCACCCCAAAATGACCCAAAATCACCCCAAAATGGGCAAAAATGGGCAAAAATCACCCGAAATCACCCCAAAATGGACAAAAAGCACCTGAAATCACCCCAAAATGGGCAAAAATCACCTGAAATCACCAAAATGGACCAAAATCACCCCAAAATGGGCAAAAATCACCTGAAATCACCCCAAAATGGGCAAAAATCACCTGAAATCACCCCAAAATGGGCAAAAATGGGCAAAAATCACCCCAAAATGGCCAGAAATCACCCCAAATGGGCAAATCACCCCAAAATGGGCAAAAATCACCTGAAATCACCCCAAAATGGGCAAAAATAACCTGAAATCACCCCAAAATGGGCAAAAATCACCTGAAATCACCCCAAAATGGACCAAAATCACCCCAAAATGGGCAAAAATGGACCAAAATCACCTGAAATCACCCCAAAATGACCCAAAATCAACCCAAAATGGGCAAAAATGGGCAAAAATCACCCCAAAATGGGCAAAAATCACCCCAAAATGGGCAAAAATGGGCAAAAATCACCCGAAATCACCCCAAAATGGACAAAAAGCACCTGAAATCACCCCAAAATGGGCAAAAATGGGCAAAAAGCACCTGAAATCACCCCAAAATCACCTGAAATCACCCCAAAATGGGCAAAAATCACCCCAAAATCGCCTGAAATCACCCCAAAATCACCTGAAATCACCCCAAATGGGCAAAAATCACCTCAAAATCACCTGAAATCACCCCAAATGGGCAAAAATCACCTCAAATCACCCCAAAATGGTCCACAATCACCCCAAAATGGCCAGAAATCACCCCAAAATGGACCAAAATCACCCCAAAATGGAACAAAATCACCTGAAATCCCCCCAAAATCACCTGAAATCACCCCAAAATCACCTAAAATCACCCCAAAATGGGCAAAAATCACCCCAAAATGGACCAAAATCACCTGAAATCACCCCAAAATGACCCGAAATCACCTCAAAATCACCTGAAATCACCTCAAAATGGGCAAAAATCACCCCAAAATGGACCAAAATCACCTGAAATCACCCCAAATGGGCAAAAATCACCTCAAAATCACCTGAAATCACCCCAAATGGGCAAAAATCACCTCAAATCACCCCAAAATGGTCCACAATCACCCCAAAATGGCCAGAAATCACCCCAAAATGGGCAAAAATCACCCCAAAATGGACCAAAATCACCTGAAATCACCCCAAAATGACCCGAAATCACCTCAAAATCACCTGAAATCACCTCAAAATGGGCAAAAATCACCCCAAAATGGACCAAAATCACCTGAAATCACCCCAAAATTACCCGAAATCACCTGAAATCACCCCAGAATGGACCAAAATCACCCCAAAATGGGCAAAAAAATCACCCCAAAATGACCCAAAATTGACCAAGATCACCTAAAATGGCCAAAAAAATGACCCAAAATCACCCCAAAATGGCCCAAAACTGACCAAAATCACCCCCAAATCGCCAAAAATGACCCAAAATCACCTGAAATGGCCAAAAAAAACGCGAAATCACCCCAAAATGACCCAAAAATAACAAAATCACCCCCAAATGACCCAAAATCACCCCAAAATGACCCAAAATCGACCAAATTCACCCCAAAATGACCCAAAATTGACCAAAATCTCCCCAAAATCACCTCGAATTGACCAAAATCACCCCAAAAATGACAAAATCACCCCAAAATGCCCCAAAATCACCCAAATTCACGCCAAAATGACCCAAAATGGTCCAAAATCACCCCAAAATGACCCAAAATCACCCAAAATCACCCCAAAATGACCCAAATTCACCCCAAAAATGACCAAAATCACCCCAAAATGACTCAAAATCACCCAAATTCACCCCAAAATCACCCCAAAATTGACCAAAATCACCCCAAAATGCCCCAAAATCACCCAAAATCACCCCAAAATGCCCCAAATTCACCCCAAAATGACCCCCATTCCATTGACCCCCCCTTTCCCCCCCCAGGCCCCTGGTGCCTGAGGCCCCGCCCCCCGGGAGGCCCCGCCCACGGGGCGGGGTCTCAGCCCCCGGGCCCCGCCCGCCTCGTGCTGTCCCCGGCCCTGCCCTATGCGGCCATGGAGCCCTTCGCCCGCGTCACCAGGTAGGGGCGGGGCTTGGGGGGAAAGGGGCGGGGCTAAGGGGGGAAAGGGGCGGGGATAAGGGGGAGAGGGGGTGGGGCTTGGGAATTGGGCGGGGTCATGTAAATGAGCTCATCCCGCTCTCAAAGGGGACACGTCCTTGAATGGGGCTTCTTAAAGGGGGCGGGGCTTGGGGGAATGGGCGGGGCTAAGGTGGGAAAGGGGCGGGGATAAGGGGGAAAGGGGGTGGGGCTTGGGGATTGGGCGGGGTCATGCAAATGAGCTCGTCATGCTCACAAAGGGGACATGTCTTTCAATGGGGGGCTCTGAAAGGGGGCGGGGCTTGGGGAAAGGGGCGGGGCTAATGTGGGAAAGGGCGGGGCTAAAGGGGAAGGGGGCGTGGCTTAAGAATTGGGCGGGGTCATGCAAATGAGCTCATGCTCACAAAGGGGACACGTCCTTGAATGGGGCTTCTTAAAGGGGGCGGGGCTTGGGGAAAGGGGCGGGGATAAAGGGGGGAAGGGGCGGGGCTTGGGGGAAGGGGCGGGGGTTGAGAATTGGGCGGGGTCATGCAAATGAGCTCATCCCTCAAAGGGGACAAGTTCTTCAGTGGGAGGGATCTTAAAGGGGGCGGGGCTTGGGGAAAGGGGCGGGGATAAGGGGGAGAGGGGGTGGGGCTTGGGGAATTGGGCGGGGTTATGCAAATGAGCTCATCCCGCTCTCAAAGGGGACACGTCCTTGAATGGGGGTTCTTAAAGGGGGCGGGGCTTGAGAATTGGGCGAGGTCATGCAAATGAGCTCATGCTCACAAAGGGGACACGTCTTTCAATGGGGGCTCTGAAAGGGGGCGGGGCTTGGGGAAAGGGGCGGGGCTAAGGTGGGGAAAGGGGCGGGGCTTGGGAATTGGGCGGGGTTATGCAAATGAGCTCGTCCCTCTCTCAAAGGGGACACGTATTTCAATGGGGGGGCTCTGAAAGGGGGCGGGGCTAAGGGTGGGAAAGGGCGGGGATAAGGGCGAAAAGAGGCGGGGCTTGAGAATTGGGCGGGGTCATGCAAATGAGCTCATCCCACTCTCAAAGGGGATATGTCCTTAAATGGGGGGCTCTGAAAGGGGGCGGGGCTTACGGGGGAAAGGGGCGGGGTTTGATAATTGGGCGGGGTTATGCAAATGAGCCCATCCCTCCTTCAAAGGGGACACGTCCTTGAATGGGGGGGCTCTTAAAGGGGGCGGGGCTTGGGGAAAGGGGCGGGGCTTGGGGAAATGGGCGGGGTCATGCAAATGAGCTCATCCCGCTCTCAAAGGGGACACGTCCTTCAATGGGAGGGCTCTTAAAGGGGCCACGTCCCTCAATGGGGGGGGCTCTTAAAGGGGCCACGTCCCTCAATGGGAGAGGAGCTCTTAAAGGGGCCACGTCCCTCAATGGGAGAGGGCTTTTAAAGGGGCCACGTCCTTCAATGGGAGAGGGGGCTCTTAAAGGGGCCACGTCCCACTGTGGGAAAGCTCTTAAAGGGGCCACATCCCTCAATGGGGGGGGCTCTTAAAGGGGCCACGTCCCTTAATGGGGGGGCTCTTAAAGGGGCCACGTCCTTCAATGGGGGGCCTCTTAAAGGGGCCATGTCCCTTAATGGGGGGGCTCTTAAAGGGGCCACGTCCCTCAATGGGGCCACGTCCCTCAATGGGGGGGGGGGCTCTTAAAGGGGCCACGTCCCTCAATGTGGGGGGGCGCTCTTAAAGGGGCCACGTCCCTCAATGGGAGGGCTCATTAACAACTATGGGGGGGGTTTTCTTGTCCCCATTGCAGGTTCCGGGACCCGGCCTCGCAGCGAGCTTTGGGGGCTCGCGTGGCCTTTGAGGTTTGGGTTCGTCCGGGCTCGTTCCGGGCCGGGCCCCCCTCATTGCGGCCCCCCCCTGGTCTGGACCCGGCCGACATCGAGTGGGTGACCAAGGAACCCGGAGCCACCGTGCTTGGGGGGCTCCTGGTGCGGGTGGAGTGAGGGGGGGCAGCCCCACATCACACACACCCCCCCATAGGGAATGGAAGGGCCCAATGGGGAGGGAGCCACCCCCATAATGGGAATGGAGCCACCCAATGGGAATGGGACCCCCCCATAATGGGGATGGAACCACCCAATGGGGATGGAGCTGCTCCCCCAATTGAAATGGAACCATCCAATGGGGATGGAGCCACCCCCATAATGGGAATGGAGCCACCCAATGGGAATGGGCCCCCCCCATAATGGGGATGGAACCACCCAATGGGGATGGAGCTGCTCCCCCAATTGAAATGGATCCATCCAATAGGGATGGAGCCACCCCATAATGGAAATGGAACCACCCAATGGGGATGAAGCCACCCCCATAATGGGAATGGAACCATCCAATGGGGATGGAGCTGCTCCCCCAATTGAAATGGAACCATCCAATGGGGATGGAGCCACCCCCATAATGGGAATGGAGCCACCCAATGGGAATGGGACCCCCCCATAATGGGGATGGAACCATCCAATGGGGATGGAGCCACCCCCATAATGGAAATGGAACCATCCAATGGGGATGCAGCCACCCCCACATAGGGAATGGAAGGGCCCAATGGGGATGGAGCCACCCCCATAATGGAAATGGAACCATCCAATGGGGATGGGGCCACCCCCATGATGGGAATGGAACCGTCCAATGGGGATGGAGCCACCCCCACATAGGGAATGGAAGGGCCCAATGGGGACGGAGCCACCCCCATAATGGGAATGGAACCATCCAATGGGGATGCAGCCACCCCCATAATGGAAATGGAACCATCCAATGGGGATGCAGCCACCCCCATAATGGGAATGGAACCATCCAATGGGGATGCAGCCACCCCCATAATGGGAATGGAACCATCCAATGGGGATGGAATCATCCAATGGGGATGGAGCCACCCCCATAATGGAAATGGAACCATCCAATGGGGATGCAGCCACCCCCATAATGGGAATGGAACCATCCAATGGGGATGGGACCCTTCCCACCCCCCCAATTGGGCCCCCCCAAACCCCCTTGATGGGGGGGGAGGGGAGGGGTCCCCTTTATCCCCTCCCCCACCCTGGAGGTGGGGTTTTGGGGTGGGGGGGGAGGGGTCCCAGCACTTAAGCCCCTCCCCCCCCCCCCCACCTGCACACGCCCCTCCCCCACCCCCTATCTTTATTTATTACCCCCCCCTCCCCCCAAATGTGAATCGCGGGGGGGGGGGGGAGGGGGGGGGGGAGGGGCACAAAATGGGGGGGGAGGGGGAATTTTTTGGGCTTTTTTGTTGTTTTTTTTAAGGGGTTTTTATTTAAAGCTGCTGCCGGGGGGGGGGGGAGGGGAGGGGAAGGGGACCACGTGATCCCGCCCCTCCCCCTTCCATCCCCCCCCCTCCCCCCCCCCCCTTCCCCTCCCCCCCCCCCTCCCCCAATTCGGGTTTATAAACCACGAATGAGAAGCAATGGAGAGAGTGTGATGGGGGGGGAGGGGGCGTGGCTTCAGGGAGGGGGGCGTGGCTTAAGGGAGGGGGCGTGGCCAAAGGAAGGCTCCGGGGCTTCCCCATAAGGAGGCGTGGCTTCACGGAGGGGGAGTGGTCAAGGGAGGGGGCGTGGCCAATGGGAGGGTCCGGGGTTACCCATGGGGGGGCGTGGCTTCAGGGAAGGGGGCGTGGCCAATGGGAGGGCCCGGGGCTTCCCCATAAGGGGGCGTGGCTTAACGGAGTGGGAGTGGCCAATGAAAGGCTCCGAGGCGTATAGGGGCGTGACTTCAGGGAGGGGGCGTGGCCAATGGAAGGCACCGAGGCTTCCCCATAAAGGGGGCGTGGCTTAAGGGAGGGGGCGTGGCTTCATGGAGTGGGAGTGGCCAATGAACGGCTCCGAGGCTTATAGGGGCGTGGCTTCACGGACGGGGGCGTGGCGGGGGGGGGCCGTGGCCAATGGAAGGGTCCGGGACTTATAGGGGCGTGGCTTCACGGACGGGGGCGTGGCCAATGAACGGCTCCGAGGCTTATAGGGGCGTGGCTTCAGGGAGGGGGCGTGGAATAGAAGGGTCCGGGACTTATATGGGCGTGGCTTCGGCTAGGGGGCGTGGCTTCATGGAGAGGGAGTGGCCAATGGAAGGCTCCGAGGCGTATAGGGGCGTGGCTTCAGGGAGGGGGCGTGGCCAATGGAAGGGTCCGAGGCTTATAGGGGCGTGGCTTCACGGATGGGGGCGTGGCTTCAGGGAGGGGGCGTGGAATAGAAGGGTCCGGGACTTATATGGGCGTGGCTTAGGGGAGGGGGCGTGGCTTCACGGAGGGGGCGTGGCCAATGGAAGGCTCCGAGGCGTATAGGGGCGTGGCTTCAGGGAGGGGGCGTGGCTTCACGGAGGGGGCGTGGCCAATGGAAGGGTCCGAGGCTTATAGGGGCATGGCTTCACGGATGGGGGCGTGGCTTCAGGGAGGGGGCGTGGCCAATGGATGGCTCCGAGGCTTCCCATAAAGGGGGCGTGGTTTCCGGGAGGGGGCGTGGCTTCACGGAGGGGGCGTGGAATAGAAGGGTCCGGGACTTATATGGGCGTGGCTTAGGGGAGGGGGCGTGGCTTCACGGAGTGGGAGTGGCCAATGGAAGGCTCCGAGGCTTCCCCATAAAGGGGGCGTGGCTTTGAGGGAGGGGGCGTGGCTTCACGGAGTGGGAGTGGCCAATGGAAGGCTCCGAGGCTTATAGGGGCGTGGCTTCACGGACGGGGGCGTGGCGGGGTGGGGCCGTGGCCAATGGCAGGGTCCGGGACTTATATGGGCGTGGCTTAGGGGAGGGGGCGTGGCTTCATGGTGAAGGAGTGGCCAATGGAAGGCTCCGAGACTTATATGGGCGTGGCTTCAGGGAGGGGGCGTGGCTTCAGGGAGGGGGCGTGGCCAATGGAAGGGTCCGAGGCTTCCCCATAAAGGGGGCGTGGGTTCACGGAGGGGGCGTGGCCAATGAACGGCTCCGAGGCTTATAGGGGCGTGGCTTCAGGGAGGGGGCGTGGAATAGAAGGGTCCGAGACTTATATGGGCGTGGCTTAGGGGAGGGGGCGTGGCTTCATGAGGAGGGAGTGGCCAATGAACGGCTCCGAGGCGTATAGGGGCGTGGCTTAAGGGAGGGGGCGTGGCTTCATGGAGAGGGATTGGCCAATGGAAGGCTCCGAGGCTTGCCCATAAAGGGGGCGTGGCTTTGAGGGAGGGGGCGTGTCCAAAGGGATCGCGTTAACCAATGGCGAGGGCCTAAAAGGCCGGAGGAGGAGGGAGCGGAACCGGAAGCGGAAGCGCCGCCATCTTGCGGCACTTCCGGAGCGGAGCCAAGATGCCGGCGCTGCTGGAGCGGCCGAAGCTGTCCTCGGCCATGGCGCGGGCCCTGCACCGGCACGTCATGGTGGAGCGGGAGCGCAAGCGGCAGGGTGAGCGCCGGGTCGCGACACGGGAGCTGTC
>NW_026913914.1:0-6923 GCF_034315485.1 Pezoporus occidentalis | reverse complement strand
CTTTGCAACTGTGCCTCCATCATTGCTTTCACTGCTCACTTTCATACCTGAAAGAGAGTTTGAATGAAACCACTCCGAAGCCTGCACTCTGCTGCCCAGCAACGCAGTGCGTAGATGCAGAAGGTTTGGCTTCTGTTCTCACAGCCGAAGAGGCAGGAGGGAACGGTGGTGCTAGTGATCTTCAGAACAGAGTCAGCTTTGCAACACTATCTCCATCCTTACTCTCAGGGCTCACTTTCATACGTGAGTTTGCATTTGAATGCTACCTCTCAGGAGCTTGCTGTCTGCTGCCCAGCAGCACACTGAGTAGAGCACGAACTTTTGGCCTCTGTTCTCACAGCCGAAGAGCCAGGAGGGAAAGCTGGGCCTGGGAATCTTCAGCACACAGTCAGCTTTGCAACGGAGTCACCATCTGTGCTCTCTGAGCTTTCAAACCTAAAAGTGCATTTGAATGCAAGCTCTCCAGAGCTGTTCTCGGCTGCCCAGCAGCATAGTGAGTAGAGCACCAACGTTTGGGTTCTGCTCCCACAGTAGAAGAGCCAGGAGGGAAAGATCGTGCTGGGCCTCTTCAGCACACAGTCAGCTTTACAAGGGTGTCACCATCATGCCTGTTCACTGCTCACTTTCATACGTAAAAGTCTATTTGTATTGTACCTCTCCGGGGCTTGCTCTAGGGGACCCAGGAGCACAGTGAGGAGGGCACGAACGTTTGCCCTCTGTTCCCACAGCCGAAGACGAATGAAAAAAGCTGGTGCTGGGCCTCTTCAGCACCCAGCTTTGCAACGGTGCCTCCATCATTGCTGTCTCTGCTCACTTTCATACCTGAAAGAGAGTTTGAATGAATCCTCTCGGAAGCCTGCCCTCTGCTGCCCAGCAGCACTCTGAGGAGATCATGAACGTCTGGCCTCTGGCTCCCACAGCAGAAGAGCCAGGAGAGAAAGCTGCTTCTGGCAATCTTCAGCACATAGTCAGCTTTGCAACTTTGTCACCAGCAGTGCTGTGGCTCCTCGGTTTCATAGCTAAAAGTTCATTTGAGTCGTACCTCTCCGGATGGTGTCTGAGCTGCCCAGCAGCACAGTGAGTAGAGCACAAACGTTTGGCCTCTGCTCACACAGCCGAAGAGCCAGGAGTGAAAGCTTGTGCTACTAATCTTCAGCACACAGTCAGCTTTGCAAAGGTGCCTCCATTACTGGTGTCACTGCCCACTGTCAACAGGAAAAACATCAGAATGCATTCGCTCCAGAGCCTGCTCTCGGCTGCGCAGCAGCACTCTGAGTAGAGCATGAACTTTTGGCCTCTGCTCCCACAGCAGAAGAGCCGGGAGGGAAAGCTGGGGGTGGCATTCTTCAGCACAAAGTCAGCTTTGCAACGGTGCCTCCATCATTGCTTTCACTGCTCACTTTCATACCTGAAAGAGAGTTTGAATGAAACCTCTTCGAAGCCTGCACTCTGCTGCCCAGCAACGCAGTGCGTAGATGCAGAAGGTTTGGCTTCTGTTCTCACAGCCGAAGAGGCAGGAGGGAAAGGTGGTGCTAGTGATCTTCAGAACAGAGTCAGCTTTGCAACACTATCTCCATCCTTACTCTCAGGGCTCACTTTCATACGTGAGTTTGCATTTGAATGCTACCTCTCAGGAGCTTGCTGTCTGCTGCCCAGCAGCACACTGAGTAAGCACGAACTTTTGGCCTCTGTTCTCACAGCCGAAGAGCCAGGAGGGAAAGCTGGGCCTGGGAATCTTCAGCACACAGTCAGCTTTGCAACGGAGTCACCATCTGTGCTCTCTGAGCTTTCAAACCTAAAAGTGCATTTGAATGCAAGCTCTCCAGAGCCTGCTCTCGGCTGCGCAGCAGCACTCTGAGTAGAGCATGAACTTTTGGCCTCTGCTCCCACAGCAGAAGAGCCGGGAGGGAAAGCTGGGGGTGGCATTCTTCAGCACAAAGTCAGCTTTGCAACTGTGCCTCCATCATTGCTTTCACTGCTCACTTTCATACCTGAAAGAGAGTTTGAATGAAACCACTCCGAAGCCTGCACTCTGCTGCCCAGCAACGCAGTGCGTAGATGCAGAAGGTTTGGCTTCTGTTCTCACAGCCGAAGAGGCAGGAGGGAACGGTGGTGCTAGTGATCTTCAGAACAGAGTCAGCTTTGCAACACTATCTCCATCCTTACTCTCAGGGCTCACTTTCATACGTGAGTTTGCATTTGAATGCTACCTCTCAGGAGCTTGCTGTCTGCTGCCCAGCAGCACACTGAGTAGAGCACGAACTTTTGGCCTCTGTTCTCACAGCCGAAGAGCCAGGAGGGAAAGCTGGGCCTGGGAATCTTCAGCACACAGTCAGCTTTGCAACGGAGTCACCATCTGTGCTCTCTGAGCTTTCAAACCTAAAAGTGCATTTGAATGCAAGCTCTCCAGAGCTGTTCTCGGCTGCCCAGCAGCATAGTGAGTAGAGCACCAACGTTTGGGTTCTGCTCCCACAGTAGAAGAGCCAGGAGGGAAAGATCGTGCTGGGCCTCTTCAGCACACAGTCAGCTTTACAAGGGTGTCACCATCATGCCTGTTCACTGCTCACTTTCATACGTAAAACTCTATTTGTATTGTACCTCTCCGGGGCTTGCTCTAGGGGACCCAGGAGCACAGCGAGGAGGGCACGAACGTTTGCCCTCTGTTCCCACAGCCGAAGACGAATGAAAAAAGCTGGTGCTGGGCCTCTTCAGCACCCAGATTTGCAACGGTGCCTCCATCATTGCAGTTTCTCCTCGGTTTAATGCCTAAAAGACAATTTGAATAAAAACTAGAGGTCACTCTCAGCTGCCCAGCAGCACAGTGAGTAGAGCACGAACGTTTGGCCTCTGCTCCCACATTAGAAGAGAAAAAAGGGAAAGCTGGTACTGGGATTCTTCAGCACACAGTCAGCTTTACAACGGTGCCTCCATCATTGCTGTCTCTGCTCACTTTCATACCTGAAAGAGAGTTTGAATGAATCCTCTCGGAAGCCTGCCCTCTGCTGCCCAGCAGCACTCTGAGGAGATCATGAACGTCTGGCCTCTGGCTCCCACAGCAGAAGAGCCAGGAGAGAAAGCTGCTTCTGGCAATCTTCAGCACATAGTCAGCTTTGCAACTTTGTCACCAGCAGTGCTGTGGCTCCTCGGTTTCATAGCTAAAAGTTCATTTGAGTCGTACCTCTCCGGATGGTGTCTGAGCTGCCCAGCAGCACAGTGAGTAGAGCACAAACGTTTGGCCTCTGCTCACACAGCCGAAGAGCCAGGAGTGAAAGCTTGTGCTACTAATCTTCAGCACACAGTCAGCTTTGCAAAGGTGCCTCCATTACTGGTGTCACTGCCCACTGTCAACAGGAAAAACATCAGAATGCATTCGCTCCAGAGCCTGTTCTCGGCTGCGCAGCAGCACTCTGAGTAGAGCATGAACTTTTGGCCTCTGCTCCCACAGCAGAAGAGCCGGGAGGGAAAGCTGGGGGTGGCATTCTTCAGCACAAAGTCAGCTTTGCAACGGTGCCTCCATCATTGCTTTCACTGCTCACTTTCATACCTGAAAGAGAGTTTGAATGAAACCACTCCGAAGCCTGCACTCTGCTGCCCAGCAACGCAGTGTGTAGATGCAGAAGGTTTGGCTTCTGTTCTCACAGCCGAAGAGGCAGGAGGGAACGGTGGTGCTAGTGATCTTCAGAACAGAGTCAGCTTTGCAACACTATCTCCATCCTTACTCTCAGGGCTCACTTTCATACGTGAGTTTGCATTTGAATGCTACCTCTCAGGAGCTTGCTGTCTGCTGCCCAGCAGCACACTGAGTAGAGCACGAACTTTTGGCCTCTGTTCTCACAGCCGAAGAGCCAGGAGGGAAAGCTGGGGCTGGGAATATACAGCACACAGTCAGCTTTGCAACGGAGTCACCATCTGTGCTGTCTCTCCTAGCTTTCAAACCTAAAAGTGCATTTGAATGCAAGCTCTCCAGAGCCTGCTCTCGGCTGCCCAGCAGCACAGTGAGTAGAGCATGAACTTTTGGCCTCTGCTCCCACAGCAGAAGAGCCGGGAGGGAAAGCTGGGGCTGGCATTCTTCAGCACACAGTCAGCTTTGCAACGGTGCCTCCATCATTGCTTTCACTGCTCACTTTCATACCTGAAAGAGAGTTTGAATGAAACCTCTTCGAAGCCTGCACTCTGCTGCCCAGCAACGCAGTGCGTAGATGCAGAAGGTTTGGCTTCTGTTCTCACAGCCGAAGAGGCAGGAGGGAAAGGTGGTGCTAGTGATCTTCAGAACAGTCAGCTTTGCAACACTATCTCCATCCTTACTCTCAGGGCTCACTTTCATACGTGAGTTTGCATTTGAATGCTACCGCTCAGGAGCTTGCTGTCTGCTGCCCAGCAGCACACTGAGTAGAGCACGAACTTTTGGCCTCTGTTCTCACAGCCGAAGAGCCAGGAGGGAAAGCTGGGGCTGGGAATATACAGCACACAGTCAGCTTTGCAACGGAGTCACCATCTGTGCTGTCTCTCCTAGCTTTCAAACCTAAAAGTGCATTTGAATGCAAGCTCTCCAGAGCCTGCTCTCGGCTGCCCAGCAGCACAGTGAGTAGAGCATGAACTTTTGGCCTCTGCTCCCACAGCAGAAGAGCCGGGAGGGAAAGCTGGGGCTGGCATTCTTCAGCACACAGTCAGCTTTGCAACGGTGCCTCCATCATTGCTGTCTCTGCTCACTTTCATACCTGAAAGAGAGTTTGAATGAATCCTCTCGGAAGCCTGCCCTCTGCTGCCCAGCAGCACTCTGAGGAGATCATGAACGTCTGGCCTCTGGCTCCCACAGCAGAAGAGCCAGGAGAGAAAGCTGCTTCTGGCAATCTTCAGCACATAGTCAGCTTTGCAACTTTGTCACCAGCAGTGCTGTGGCTCCTCGGTTTCATAGCTAAAAGTTCATTTGAGTCGTACCTCTCCGGATGGTGTCTGAGCTGCCCAGCAGCACAGTGAGTAGAGCACAAACGTTTGGCCTCTGCTCACACAGCCGAAGAGCCAGGAGTGAAAGCTTGTGCTACTAATCTTCAGCACACAGTCAGCTTTGCAAAGGTGCCTCCATTACTGGTGTCACTGCCCACTGTCAACAGGAAAAACATCAGAATGCATTCGCTCCAGAGCCTGCTCTCGGCTGCGCAGCAGCACTCTGAGTAGAGCATGAACTTTTGGCCTCTGCTCCCACAGCAGAAGAGCCGGGAGGGAAAGCTGGGGGTGGCATTCTTCAGCACAAAGTCAGCTTTGCAACGGTGCCTCCATCATTGCTTTCACTGCTCACTTTCATACCTGAAAGAGAGTTTGAATGAAACCACTCCGAAGCCTGCACTCTGCTGCCCAGCAACGCAGTGCGTAGATGCAGAAGGTTTGGCTTCTGTTCTCACAGCCGAAGAGGCAGGAGGGAACGGTGGTGCTAGTGATCTTCAGAACAGAGTCAGCTTTGCAACACTATCTCCATCCTTACTCTCAGGGCTCACTTTCATACGTGAGTTTGCATTTGAATGCTACCTCTCAGGAGCTTGCTGTCTGCTGCCCAGCAGCACACTGAGTAGAGCACGAACTTTTGGCCTCTGTTCTCACAGCCGAAGAGCCAGGAGGGAAAGCTGGGGCTGGGAATATACAGCACACAGTCAGCTTTGCAACGGAGTCACCATCTGTGCTGTCTCTCCTAGCTTTCAAACCTAAAAGTGCATTTGAATGCAAGCTCTCCAGAGCCTGCTCTCGGCTGCCCAGCAGCACAGTGAGTAGAGCATGAACTTTTGGCCTCTGCTCCCACAGCAGAAGAGCCGGGAGGGAAAGCTGGGGCTGGCATTCTTCAGCACACAGTCAGCTTTGCAACGGTGCCTCCATCATTGCTTTCACTGCTCACTTTCATACCTGAAAGAGAGTTTGAATGAAACCTCTTCGAAGCCTGCACTCTGCTGCCCAGCAACGCAGTGCGTAGATGCAGAAGGTTTGGCTTCTGTTCTCACAGCCGAAGAGGCAGGAGGGAAAGGTGGTGCTAGTGATCTTCAGAACAGAGTCAGCTTTGCAACACTATCTCCATCCTTACTCTCAGGGCTCACTTTCATACGTGAGTTTGCATTTGAATGCTACCGCTCAGGAGCTTGCTGTCTGCTGCCCAGCAGCACACTGAGTAGAGCACGAACTTTTGGCCTCTGTTCTCACAGCCGAAGAGCCAGGAGGGAAAGCTGGGGCTGGGAATCTTCAGCACACAGTCAGCTTTGCAACGGAGTCACCATCTGTGCTCTCTGAGCTTTCAAACCTAAAAGTGCATTTGAATGCAAGCTCTCCAGAGCCTGCTCTCGGCTGCCCAGCAGCATAGTGAGTAGAGCACCAACGTTTGGGTTCTGCTCCCACAGTAGAAGAGCCGGGAGGGAAAGATCGTGCTGGGCCTCTTCAGCACACAGTCAGCTTTACAAGGGTGTCACCATCATGCCTGTTCACTGCTCACTTTCATACGTAAAAGTCTATTTGTATTGTACCTCTCCGGGGCTTGCTCTAGGGGACCCAGGAGCACAGCGAGGAGGGCACGAACGTTTGCCCTCTGTTCCCACAGCCGAAGACGAATGAAAAAAGCTGGTGCTGGGCCTCTTCAGCACCCAGCTTTGCAACGGTGCCTCCATCATTGCAGCTTCTCCTCGGTTTAATGCCTAAAAGACAATTTGAATAAAAACTGGAGGTCACTCTCAGCTGCCCAGCAGCACAGTGAGTAGAGCACGAACGTTTGGCCTCTGCTCCCACATTAGAAGAGAAAAAAGGGAAAGCTGGTGCTGGGATTCTTCAGCACACAGTCAGCTTTACAACGGTGCCTCCATCATTGCTGTCTCTGCTCACTTTCATACCTGAAAGAGAGTTTGAATGAATCCTCTCGGAAGCCGGCACTCTGCTGCCCAGCAGCCCTCTGA
>NW_026913913.1:0-7391 GCF_034315485.1 Pezoporus occidentalis | reverse complement strand
CTATGGGACACAGGTCAGAGCCCCTAAACAGGACAAAACCAACCCAAAACCACCCAAAACCCCCTTGTTAGGCTTCTCCTATGGGACGCAGTTCAGAGCCCCAAAACAGCACTAAAACAGCCCCCAAAAAGGCGAAAAACAGGCCAAACCACCCTCCAAACCACCCGAAAACCACCAAAACAACACCTTGTCCTGCTTCTCCTGGGGGATACAGGGTCAGAGCCCCAAAACAGACCAAAAACAGGACAAAAAGAGGAAAAAACCACACCAAAACACCCAAAACCACCCGTAAAACAGCCCAATCCAACCCCAAAACCACCTTGTCCTGATTCTCTTATTGGATACAGGTTCAGAGCCCCAAAACAGACCCAAAACACCCCAAAACCACCTTGGCCTGCTTCTCCTGTGGGATAGAATCACAGAATCATAGAACAGTTAGGGTTGGAATAGCCAAAGATCATGTAGCTTGTGATGTGCCATGGGCAGGGACAAACCCACACTATAACCATGTTGCACCCAAGGCCATTTGCCGTCCAACCTGGCCTTGAACACGGCCAGGGATGGGGTTGGTCGCCGTGCCATTCCTGAACCAGGTCGCCACGCCTTGCAAGGCAACAAGTGGTGCCCCGAACCCGGGAAACTCGCTTGGACGGGTGAACAGCGGCCGGAGCGGCAGGACCAGCCCGGCGGGAGGACGCTCCCGGACCAACAAGGAGGATGGAAGCCCTTGTGAAGGTTGTATCACAATTACATAAACAGTGGGGTATTGATTGCAAGTCTAAAGATTTTTCTCTCGCTGTTGCGAGACTCTTGCAAATCGGGGTCATTGACCAGCCGGTGGATATACTCCACCCTGAAGTGTGGGATAAATGTACTAAAGCGCTAGCTGAGGAGACGAAGTCCTCGGGTTGTGGGAAAAACCTTAAGTCATGGGGAAAAGTCGAACGGGCCCTGCAGAAGGCAATACAAGCGCAGGAGACCTGGAAGGCGGCAAAGAACTGCTTATTGGCCACACCCAAATTGGGAGTCGGGGCGGCCACACAGACTTTGCACTTCCCAGACGTCGATGATTCTGCTGAGCCCTGAACTTTTTACAGTGCTTTTTATAAAAGCGGGGAATTGAGCCTGAGACTCTAAAGCAGCTAGCAGGTCTAGTGGCTGTAGGGAAGGCTAAGGGATTTTTTGCAGATCCTAATACAATATTTGAGGAGAGTGAGTGGCGAAAGTTTGGTGATGAACTATTTGACTCAGTGCTTAATGATTATAAGAAGGCAAAGAAACTCGGTAAACCACGGAGGGAAGTAATGAACTGTATAAAAAGATACAAGGCAGAAAAGAAAACTGCCGCGGTAGCAACGGAGTAACTAGGAACAGGCGTCCCCGGTTGAAAACTGGGGGAAGATTACAACTCATTTCCCCCATTCCCCCACCCCATGTTCCTTTTCTCCCCCTCCATCAGAAGGTGCCGCGGAGTAGGTGTAACCCCCTGCTCCCCCACCACCCCAGTTCCGAAAGTAGGGACTTTGAAAAGGACAGAGAAGGTATATTAGAAGGGATACACATGATAAATGTCGAGGAATCCGAAAGAAAGAGGGCGGTGCCTCGGTGCCGGATCGATTGCGGCGCCACTGTGAAGCACGCAGTAGAAAATAGGGATCATGCGCTAGCGGGAGATTTAAAGGAACCCGCGAGCCTCTCCAACCCACTATGCCCTAGAGTGAAAAAATTTTTAACTCAGTCACGGAGGAGCCAGGTCTGCAGATGGCTACATACCGAACGAGATACGTCTGATCAGAAAGACACAGCTGCGAGCAACGGAGACCCCGAGTTCGGCGCAGGATCAGCCCCCGAATCCCCTGAATCCGATGCGATCATTACTGGGGAATTTTCTGCAATGGGCATCTCTGCATATCCTGTGTTTACTACACAGCAGGGGGCTAACTACCTAAGCTCTTGATCTCAAAATAGTAGGGGCCTGACAAACAGTGATACGGTTGATGCTTTCACACAACATTGAAAACAAGCTGCAAATGTTATGATATGCTTGAAATAGGGATGCCAGCTTTTACATCGGGCAAGGCACTGTGAAACAAGTGATAGCAGAGAATGACAGGTATAATAAGGATAGACCAAAAATTCTGTCAACCCTTGGAGACCTCTGTAGCAACTGCTGGCCACTTCTATTAACAGGATGTTAACCTTGTCCCAAACGGCTTTTGTGTTTCAAATAAAAGCCCAGCTTATTCAATATGTGTGGGTCCAAAAATCAATGCTATCAGGGACGCCCGTTATTGGGTTTGCCCTATCAGGGTAGATTTTAAGGGGGTAAGCTCACGGTGAATTGGTGAACCAGGATGTGTACCAATTCTGTAGTGGGAATCCCGTT
Organism: Pezoporus occidentalis; assembly: GCF_034315485.1. Lineage (NCBI taxonomy): Eukaryota > Metazoa > Chordata > Aves > Psittaciformes > Psittacidae > Pezoporus > Pezoporus occidentalis. The sequence goes on along the minus strand of NW_026913913.1, from coordinate 5,005 downwards.
CCCTTTTTTGTTTTTCTATTCTCTCCCGTGGAGGTTGGCCATAGTATCTCTCACTATGCCAGTGTGTGTGTTACAGACAACATTCTTCCTTCAGAGCTGCGCATACTCCCCCTTTATGTTTTATATATTTTGGGTGAAAGAGTTAAGCAGGTGGATCTGGGCTAGATTATATCCCCAACATATGCCAACTGGAGGCTGCCTGGGCCTGCCCCTTTTTTCTGCTGTATGGCTCTCTGATAACAGGCTGTATAGCTCTCTGATCCTTCACATCAAGGTCTGGCATGGCATGTGTCCCCACCGCTCCACGCCTGCTGGGTTGCAGCCAACAGCGGAGCTAAAGGTTCTTCTTGGTGGCAAACACAGAAGCCAACCCAGTCTTGCCCTTGATTGTGGTAGCAGGCATTTGGTCAGCCTCAGTCCTTGCACCTTGTTGTCAATGCACAGTTTCACCTGCTTCATCCAGTAACAAGTCGCTACTACAGCAAGGCACACACAAATTTACATTAGCAGAGTAACTATTACAGGGTGCAGCAGCATGTTGAAGATGCTGATGGCAGTGAAGGACTAGCCAAAGAAATTTCTTACCACTGGAATTCTCCCACCCTCTTAATTTGTTCCATCACCTGCTTTATAACACTACCATTGTATTAAAATCTTTCTAGCTTTTGCCTTAGCATTTTCTTGCAGCTACTACAAATTCCCATGCGCTAACATCTCTTTTACAAGTGACAAATCTATACAATACAAGGTGTAGTTTCTTATTAGCAACTGGCTAGTAAATACAGGTGGTTTTATACACAAAATCACAGCCTCTAATAATAGCTACTTTACAAGCACACATATTTAGGATGTTACTTTTCAGTTGCCCCCAAGTGATGCTTTGCAGTCATTCGTTGTCCTCTTCCTCTATCTCATTCTGCTTGGGGTATTCACGGTCAGCTCCTGTAGCTGAGGCATCAGGTTCCTCCATTCGTCTGTCCAGCTCTTGGCAAGGCTTGACAAACTTTGCAGGCAGTCGCCATGGACCTGTAGGCAGGAGGACACAAATGTACCCCCTCCCCCACGTTATCAGTTCTTGAGAAGCAGACAGGTTAAACTGCACATTGTGAACTGTCGTGGAGTTTGCTGCATCGGCCTGCTGGGCAGCAGCTACAGCCGCCTGCCCGCTTCAGCAGCAACCATAAATACCTGCCGGCAGCCACACTTTTACATTAACTCTTTCATGCCCAAAATGTTAAACAGCTACCCCTTAAAAACTTTTACAATAAACCCAACCATACACAAAACACCGATTGCCCTCAACACACACACACACACACGTGTGGGATCCCACAAGCAACCTCCACACAAGTTCAATATTTGAAACACAAAAAGACAATTATTATTCCCACTACACAGTCCCACGTACAGAACGTGGCACAAGGACCCTGTGGAGACTAACAGCAAACCAGCTCCGAGAAGCATCATTGCAGTGCGAGGTGGCAGGCTCAACCTTAGCGGGCATCCCCGCAGAGGCTCTGCCTCCCCCACATCGTATGAGGCTTGGGCTTTTATACTGACCAAAATGCACACTCATTCCGACACAGGTGGCCAGCCTGTGCTGGAAGAAGTGGCCAGCAGCATCTACAGAGGTCTCCAAGGGTTGACAGAAACCTGGACATACTTATATATACCAACTTCTAGTACATGAGTATCACAGAGAAACTGTATGGGCTCCCACTGTCAACTGCAACTAACATATACAGCTTGAAGAAAAAATCATAACATATACAGCTTGAGTATAAGAGGATTTTAACGCATACGTGGTCACTGTTTGTCAGGCCTCCTTAACTATTTTGAGATCAAGAGCTTCCCACTCTTTAGCCCCCTGCTGTGTAGTAAACACAGGATATGCAGAGATGCCCATTGCAGAAAATTCCCCAGTAATGATCGCATCGGATTCAGGGGATTCGGGGGCTGATCCTGCGCCAAACTCGGGGTCTCCGTTGCTCGCAGCTGTGTCTTTCTGATCAGATGTATCTCGTTCGGTATGTAGCCATCTGCAGACCTGGCTCCTCCGTGACTGAGTTAAAAATTTTTTCACTCTAGGGCATAGTGGGTTGGAGAGGCTCGCGGTTCCTTTAAATCTCCCGCTCGCGCATGATCCCTATTTTCTACTGCGTGCTTCACAGTGGCGCCGCAATCAATCCGGCGCCGAGGCACCGCCCTCTTTCTTTCGGATTCCTCGACATTTATCATGTGTATCCCTTCTAATATACTTTCTCTGTCCTTTTCAAAGTCCCTACTTTCGGAACTGGGGTGGTGGGGGAGCAGGGGGTTACACCTACTCCGCGGCACCTTCTGATGGAGGGGGAGAAAAGAAAGGGGGGGGGAACCCTGTGCTCCCGCGAGTTGGGGGAAATGCGTTGTAATCTTCCCCCGGTTTCAACCGACCGGGGACGCCTGTTCCTAGTTTCTCCGTTGCTACCGCGGCAGTTTTCTTTTCTGCCTTGTATCTTTTTATACAGTTCATTACTTCCCTCCGTGGTTTACCGAGTTTCTTTGCCGTTTTATAATCATTAAGCACTGAGTCAAATAGTTCATCACCAAACTTTCGCCACTCACTCTCCTCAAATATTGTATTAGGATCTGCAAAAAATCCCTTAGCCTTCCCTACAGCCACTAGACCTGCTAGCTGCTTTAGAGTCTCAGGCTCAATTCCCCGCTTTTATAAAAAGCACTGTAAAAAGTTCAGGGCTCAGCAGAATCATCGACGTCTGGGAAGTGCAAAGTCTGTGTGGCCGCCCCGACTCCCAATTTCGGGGTGGCCAATAAGCAGTTCTTTGCCGCCTTCCAGGTCTCCTGCGCTTGTATTGCCTTCTGCAGGGCCCGTTCGACTTTTCCCCATGACTTAAGGTTTTTCCCACAACCCGAGGACTTCGTCTCCTCAGCTAGCGCTTTAGTACATTTATCCCACACTTCAGGGTGGAGTATATCCACCGGCTGGTCAATGACCCCGATTTGCAAGAGTCTCGCAACAGCGAGAGAAAAATCTTTAGACTTGCAATCAATACCCCACTGTTTATGTAATTGTGATACAACCTTCACAAGGGCTTCCATCCTCCTTGTTGGTCCGGGAGCGTCCTCCCCGCCGGGCTGGTCCTGCCGCTCCGGCCGCTGTTCACCCGTCCAAGCGAGTTTCCCAGGTTTCGGCACCACTTGTTGCCTTCGCAAGGCGTGGCGACCTGGTTCAGGAATGGCACGGCGACCAACCCCAGGCCGCTCGGGCCATCAGCTCACAGACACCAATGTGGTGGACGGCAAATGGCGTTTATTAGTTCGCAACACAGCGTTATATACTCTGGGTTTACAGCGTCACTTCCGTCTGCTTACATCACAAGCTACATACTATTGGCTATTAAACAGGGGGCCCTATCTTTCCATACAGCGCGATATCTTCCGGCTGCCAGGCCCTAACTACCTACAAGGACACAGGGTCACAGCTCCCCAAAACAGACCCAAAACAGCCAAAAAGAGGAAAAAAACACACTAAAACACCCAGAACCACCCCTGAAATAGCCCAAGCCAACCCCGAAGCACCGGCTCGTGCTGCAGCTCTGCCTCATTCCAGAGCCTTGGATCATCTGGGAGCACGGGATCCCATTGGCATCACAGCTCCTGGTGCTTGGGAGCAGATCCTATGGGATCTGGATCCAGATCCGGATGCTCCACACATGGACACAGATCCAGGTCTGGATCCGCTTGTAGGGGGAGCGTGGACACGGAATTCCATGGGGCTGGAAGAGCAGAACTGGGCTCCCGGAGTGGGGGCTCTGGGGTGGGGGGGAGAGACACCATTGCCCCTCATTGTCTCCACTGACCCTATTGGCCCCCATTACCCTCTTTACCCCCCATTGCCCCCCATTAACCCCATTGCCCCCCCTGTTACCCCATTACCCCCATTGCCACCCGTTAAACCCATTGCCCCCCATTATCGCCATTACCCCCATTGCCCATTACCCCAATGCCTCCCATTGCCCTGTTACCCCATTACCCCCCCATTACGTTACCCCCATTCCCAACTCACTTCCCACTGCTCCGCACTGGATCCAAAGATGGGGCTGGGGATGCCCCGGTCCCGCCGCACATCCGGTTGCGGCTCCCATTGAGGCTCCAGGGACCCCGGGTTCGAGCCCCGAGCTCCCGGGTTCGGGTCCCGGTGCCCCCGGAGCAGCGGCGAGAGCCGGGGGGGGAGCCCCGGTGCCCCCCCCCACGGAGCAGCGCCCCCCGCACCGAGCGGCGCCGCTCCCGTAGCAGCACCGGGGCCCGGTGCAACAGCGCCCCCAAGCGGGCGGCCAGGACCCGCGCTATGGGGTGTTGGGGGGCGGGCACTGGGACCCCCAAGTTATGGGGCGCCCCCTTTGTGCCCCCCAAGTCATGGGGCGGGGTCTGGGGGTCCCCGTTTCTGCCCTCCCCCAAGTTATGGAGCGCCCCCTTTGTGGCCCCCAAGGTATGGCGCAGGCTCTGGAAGTCCCCTATGGAGCCCCCCAAGTTATGGGGTGCCCCCTTTGTCTCCCCCAGATTATGAAGCGGGGTCTGGGTCCCCCCTATGTAGCCCCCCTTTGTGCCCCTAAGGTATGGGGCGGGCTCTAGGGGTCCCCCTCTGTGACCCCCCCATGTTATGAGGCACCCCCTTCGTGCCTCCCAAGCTATGGGGCGGGGTCTGGGTCCCCACTATGGAGCCCCCCTTTGTTCCCCCAAGTTATGGGGTGGGGTCTGAGGGTCCCCCTTTGTGCCCTCCCCCAAGTTATGGGGCTCCCCACCTGTGGAGCCCCCCAAGTTATGGGGCGGGGTCTGGGTCCCCCCTATGGAGCCGCCCAAGTTATGGGGCACCCCCTCTGTGCCCCCCTCAAAGTTATGGGGCACCCCTATAGTGCGGGGGGTGCCGAGGCCCCGCCCCACGTGACCCGAGGTGACCTGGAGGGCGAAGAGCCCACGGGGGTGGGGCAGGAGGCGGTGCTGGGTG
>NW_026913912.1:0-8972 GCF_034315485.1 Pezoporus occidentalis | reverse complement strand
CGATGACTCCTCTATGGCTCCTCTATGAATCTGTGACACTATGACTCCTGTATGAGTCCTCGATGACTCCTCTATGGCTCCTCTATGAATCTATGACACTATGACTCCTCTAAGACACCTCTATGACTCCACTATGACTCCTGTATGACTCCTCTATGACTCTATGACTCCTCAAGGACTCCACTATGACTCTTCTGTGACTCCAATATGACTACTCTATGTCTCTTCTATGACTCCTCTATGGCTCTATGACTCCTCTATGACTCCTGCATGACTCTTCTATGACTCCTCTATGACTCCTGTGTGACTCCTCTATGACTCCTCTATGACTCCTGTATGACTCCTCTATGACTCCTGTGTGACTCCTCTATGACTCCTCTATGACTCCAATATGACTCCTCTATGACTGATCTATGATTCCACTATGATTCTTCTATGACACCTCTAAGAATGTATGACACTATGTCTCCTGTATGACTCCACTATGACTCTTTTATGACTTCTCTATTACTCCTCTATGACTCCACTATGACTCTTCTATGACTCCACTATGACTCCACTATGACTCCTCTTTGGCTCTATGATACTATTACTCCTCTATGACTCCTACATGACTCCTACATGACTCCTACATGACTCCACTATGACTTCTATGTGACTCCTCTATGGCTCCTCTATGACTTCTCTATGACTCCACTATGACTCCTCTATAACTCCACTGACTCCTCTATGGCTCTTCTATGAATCTATGACACTAGGTCTCCTATATGACTCCACTATGACTCTATTATGACTTCTCTATTACTCGTCTATGACTCCACGATGACTCCTCTATGGCTCTTCTATGAATCTATGACACTAGGTCTCCTATATGACTCCACTATGACTCTATTATGACTTCACTATGACTCCTCTGTGACACCTCTATGACCCCCTCTATGACTCCTCCATGACTCCTTTATGACTCCTCTATGACTTCTTTATGACTCCTGTATGACAGTTTTTGACTCTTCTATGACTCCTCTATGATTCCTGCATGATTCCTCTATGACAGGGGTAATGGGTTAAAACTTAAATAGGGGAAGTTTAGATTGGATATAAGAAAAAATTCTTTCCTGTTAGGGTGGTGAGGCACTGGAATGGGTTGCCCAGGGAGGCTGTGAATGCTCCATCTCTGGCGGCGCTCAAGACCAGGTTGGATGAGGCCTTGGGTGATCTGGTTTAGCATACGGTAGTCCTGAAAGATGCAGCAAGGCCATGAGAGGCCTGAAGAGGCTTAAGCAAGCAAGATAAGAGGCTGGAATTCACCAAGTTAATGAGAACTGTGGACTGTTGGCAAGCTTTCAAGGTTGAGTTCTCACACCTGTGTTTAACCAATTATATGTTAGTCACTAAGGGTCTTCAAAACATGTATCCAATCATAATATGCCAAATCACTGCAAGTGCTTCAGCCGGGGCCTTGGCTCAACTAAGCAGACTGGGTTGCTGAGTTGCTAAGCAGACAATACTACATCGAAGGCAATTCCTGATTTGTTTTAATGTTGACTCTGTAAGACATGCAACACTGCAGAACCTTTTGTTGTTGGAACAGGGACATGGATGTGAAGAGTTTGATGGAATGTGTTGTATGAGTCTCTCTGATTATGCTAATTCGATGCACGCACAGCTGAGAACCCTGGCTCAGCTTACCCAGCAATAGTAAATGAGCAATATCCTAAGAATAACTAGATGGTTGTCTTCACGGGGCATTACAGGTTGAGTCAAACACTGTTGTTTGAAGTATTGCACTTACGTATCATTGTTAGGTTAATCATCGTAGCTATTAGACTTGCTTATAGTTGTGTGATAAAACAGGTGAACAGAATAACCCATAATGCCTTGCTTGCACAAAGAAAAAGGGGGGAATTGTTGCAGAATGACTCTAAGAGCAGAACCATAGAGTTCTGGAGGACTGTGCAAGCAAGGCAGGGGGTGGCCCCCACAGGTGGCCGGAGACCGGACCTGGGAGGAGAATGTGGAGGAAGCTGTGGGGGCTAACCAATACTGTTATGCCAAGAAGGAGTGGCTGAATACCACTCCTATATATGTGTGAACTGCGTCACAAATAAACTAGAAGTTGCTTATCACCCATATTGGGTTGGCCTGTCTGCTTCTCCTCGCCGCTTACAGCGTTCTTTACCAGATAGGTCTATGATACGATCCCTTCGTTTCATAATTAACTTAGCAAACGTTTCAGGTCTGGTTATGATGTTTTTGGACGGTTGATGTGACAAAAATTGGCACTCGAGAATTTTCAATTTCTCCTTATCAGAGTCAACCCATTGCATGATTAATCCTACTGGCTGGAAATCATTACTGACAACCAAAAACTCAATAGGAACTCCATTCATCACACAATGTGCCTGTCTCTTACTTAATGCAGCTTCTACCATTGCTACTGCTTGTTTTGCTGCTGGTGTTAATTGTCTGGGTGCATTGAAGTCTGTGTCACCCTTCAACAATTCAAACAATGGTTCTAAACTTTTGCTGTCAATTCCTAATGTTCGAATCCAACTGATATTCCCTAACAAGACTTGCACATCGTTAAGTGTATGGATATTGACCTTGATGGCTAACTTTCTAACTCTTCAAATACCAAAGACGAACGAGAGAATTTCCTCAGATGCATTGACACGAACTGGAGACACGTGGCTGACTTTAAAATTCATCACTGATTGTGAATTATCTACATAATTTTAAACTTTCCTTATTTGACAGACTTTAAAAGTAGGAAGGTATATTCTTATTTTGAGTCATAAATAAAAAACCGAGCGTGGTTTTCACTGTGTGTCAGTTTTTAATTTCATTCATTTTGACAACTCTGGCAGTAGCTGTTCAGAAACATTCCAAACCACAATAAGCAGTGCTGGAGGTCAGGACTGCGGTGCGTTTGCAGAGCTGTGTGTGAAGAGGAGCATCCTGACTGTGCTGTGCGTGGCCATGCACACCGAACAGGCCGGCTACCGTGAGCCGCAGGACCCGGCATGCTCTCTGCTGGCACTGGGCACTTGGGTAAGTTCATTTGGGAAACTGTTAGCAGGGCATCTGCACTGTAATGCTGATGTTTCGGGACCTTACTTCCTAGCTTTGATTACCCATACCAGTACCATCTAGTTCTCTGGGTTTTCTGCAGAAGCAGTACTTGAGTAAGTTTGCAACAGCACAAGTAGGAGCCATAGGGTTATAAAGTCTCCCCCAGCTCTTCCTTTGTTGAATAAAACCGACACATGCTCATTCTAAGTGTGCGTGCATTAGTTTACAACTAAATAACCAAATGTGTGCAGTATAACTGATTTCACTATCTCACTGCCCATCTAGGGATATGCAGCTGGAAGAGAGGGCTAAGTTTTTGTCTGGGCACAAGAATGTCCTCCCATGCATCTACAGGTGCTCTTAATCTCTGGTTCACCTGGGACAGAGAACGATCTGTTAATCATGGGGGTGGCAATGGAAAAACTATACCTATGTCTATTTTTAGTACTTAGATACCAGGGTGACTTAGAAATATCTAAAATGTGTAGATAGTGAGTCAATGAGAACCAGTCTTCTAGATAGGAGTGTTTACGGCACACTGGGGAGAGGAATGTGAACTTTGATATAGTGAGCTGAAATTTGTCCTTGTGTCTTTTATATACACATGTAATTATATACACATGTGATTATCTCTTCTTGTATTTGGTTGGGGTTGGTTTGTTGGTTGTTTTTTTTTTCATTAGTCCCTTGTATTTGGTCAAAAGGCAGTTTTATCACTGGATAACACCAGTGACACACCAGTGAGACACCAGTGACACCAGTGAGACACCAGTGATACCAGTGATACACCAGTGATACCAGTGACACACCAGTGATACCCCAGTGATACACCAGTGATACCCCAGTAATACCAGTGAGACACCAGTGACAGCAGTGATAATACCTCTGAAAACACCAGGGATACACCAGTGAGACACCAGTGACACCACTGATACCACCAGTGATACACCAGTGATACCACTGATACACCAGTGACAAAAGTGAGACACCAGTGAGAAACCAGTGATACCAGTGAGACACCAGTGATACCAGTGAGACAAGACTGATACCACTGAGACAACAGTGATACACCAGTGAGACACCAGTAACACCAGTGATAACACCAGTGATACCAGTGAGACACCAGTGATACCAATGACACACCAGTGTTACACCAGTGATACACCAGTGACACACCAGTGATACACCAGTGACACACCAGTGTGACACCAGTGATACCAGTGAGACACCAGTGATACCAGTGAGAAACCAGTGACACGCAAGTGAGACCAGTGACACACCAGTGATATCAGTGAGACAGCAGTGATACCACTGAGACACCAGGGATACCAGTGGTAAACCAGTGACACACCAGTGATACACCACTGAGACACCAGTGACACCAGTGATAACACCAGTGATGCCAGTGATACACCAGTGATACATCAGTGACACACCAGTGATTCCCCAGTGATACCAGTGAGAAACCATTGATACCAGTGATACCAGTGAGACACCAGTGAGACACCAGTGAGACACCAGTGATACCAGTGAGACACCAGTGATACACCAGTGATACCAGTGATACACCAGTGACACACCAGTGATACCAGTGATACACCAGTGTTACACCAGTGACACACCAGTGATACACCAGTGATACAAGTGATACACCAGTGAGACACCATTGAGAGACCAGTGATACACCAGTGATACCAGTGAGACACCAGTGATACACCAGTGATACACCACTGATACCAATGAGACACCAGTGAGACACCAGTGATACACCAGTGATACCAGTGATACACCAGTGAGACACCAGTGAGACCAGTGATACCAGTGATACCACTAAGTGACCGGTGATACACCAGTGATACACCAGTGAGACACCAGTGATACACCAGTGAGACACCAGTGATACCAGTGATACACCAGTGAGACACCAGTGATACCAGTGAGACACCAGTGAGACACCAGTGATACCAGTGATACCAGTGACACCAGTGATACACCGGTGAGACACCAGTGATACACCAGTGATACACCAGTGATACACCAGTGATACACCAGTGAGACACCAGTGATACACCAGGGATACCAGTGATACACCAGTGATACACCAGTGAGACACCACTGATAACAGTGAGACACCACTGAGACACCAGTGAGACACCAGTGACACACCAGTGATAAACCAGTGAGACACCAGTGATACACCAGTGATACCCCAGTGTTACACAAGTGACAAACCAGTGAGACACCAGTGATACCAGTGATACACCAGTGAAACACCAGTGAGACACCAGTGATACCCCAGTGATACACCAGTGAGACAGCATTGAGACACCAATGATGCCAGTGAGACACCAGTGACAACACTGATACCAGGGAAACACCAGTGAGACACCAGTGAGACACCAGTGATACACCAGTGATACCAGTGATACACCAGTGAAACACCAGTGATACACCAGTGAGACACCAGTGATACCAGTGGGACACCAGTGAGACACCAGTGATACCAGTGAGACACCAGTGATACCAGTGAGACACCAGTGAGACACCAGTGATACCAGTGAGACACCATTGAGACACCAGTGATACCAGTGATATACCAGTGACAACAGTGAGACACCAGTGATACACCAGGGATACCAGTGATACACCAGTGAGACACCAGTGAGACACCAGTGATACCAGTGATACACCAGTGATACACCAGTGATACACCAGTGACACACCAGTGAGACACCAGTGAGACACCAGTGATACCAGTGAGACACCAGTGATACCAGTGAGACACCAGTGATACCAGTGAGACACCAGTGATACCTCAGTGATACAGGTGAGACACCAGTGATACCAGTGATACACCAGTGATACCACTGAGACACCAGTGAGGCACCAGTGATACCAGTGAGACACCAGTGAGACACCAGTGATACCAGTGAGACACCAGTGACACCAGTGACACCAGTGATACACCAGTGAGACACCAGTGACACCAGTGATACCAGTGATACACCAGTGAGACACCAGTGATACACCAGTGAGACACCAGTGAGACACCAGTGATACACCAGTGAGACACCAGTGAGACACCAGTGATACCAGTGATACACCAGTGATACCAGTGATACACCAGTGAGACACCAGTGATACCAGTGATACCAGTGATACACCAGTGATACACCAGTGAGAGACCAGTGATACGAATGATACACCAGTGACACACCACTGATACCAGTGAGACACCAGTGACACCAGTGAGACACCAGTGATACACCAGTGAGACACCAGTGAGACACCAGTGATACCAGTGAGACAGTGATACCAGTGAGACACCAGTAACACCAATGATACCAGTGAAACACCAGTGATACACCAGTGTTACACCAGTGAAACACCAGTGAGACACCAGTGATACCAGTGAGACACCAGTGAGACACCAGTGATACCAGTGATACACCAGTGAGACACCAGTGACACCAGTGAGACACCAGTGATACCAATGGTTCCAGTGAGACACCAGTGATACACCAGTGAGACACCAGTGAGACACCAGTGATACCAGTGATACACCAGTGAGACACCAGTGAGACACCAGTGATACACCAGTGATACCAGTGATACACCAGTGAGACACCAGTGATACACCAGTGATACACCAGTGAGACACCAGTGACACACCAGTGATACACCAGTGATACACCAGTGATACCAGTGAGACACCAGTGAGACACCAGTGAGACACCAGTGATACCAGTGATACACCAGTGATACACCAGTGAGACACCAGTGACACCAGTGACACACCAGTGACACACCAGTGATACCAGTGATACCAGTGAGACACCAGTGAGACACCAGTGATACCAGTGAGACACCAGTGAGACACCAGTGACACACCAGTGACACCAGTGAGACACCAGTGAGACACCAGTGATACCAGTGAGACACCAGTGAGACACCAGTGATACACCAGTGAGACACCAGTGATACACCAGTGATACACCAGTGACACACCACTGAGACACCAGTGATACACCAGTGATACACCAGTGATACACCAGTGAGACACCAGTGAGACACCAGTGATACCAGTGAGACACCAGTGAGACACCAGTGAGACACCAGTGATACAGCAGTGTTACACCAGTGACAGCATTGAGACACCAGTGATACCCCAGTGATACCAGTGAGACACCAATGAGACACCAGTGAGACACCAGTGTACCAGTGAGACACCAGTGATACTGGTGCAGTGCTGTGTTTTGACTTCCAGCCTGAGAACAGTGTTGGTGAAGTCGATGTTTTCGGTTGTTGCTAGTGATGTTTACCCTGACCAAGGACTTTGTGAGGCTCATGCTCTGCCAGGGAGGAGGGGACACCTGTGAGGAAGCAGACCGTGATACAGTGTGTCCTGGGTTCAGGACTTTGTGGTAGCTGCCCAGTGATACCCAGGGGGGTATGATACCACAGCTCGTCATGCCCGGGGGGAGGGGTAACTGGGAGTTACCCGGAAGGACAGGGGCTTCCGGGTGGAGTTCGTTTTCTTGGCCGGTGGTATCGTATTCTCTTCCCTTGTTATTTTCCCTTATCATTGTTGTAGCTGATAGTAGCGGTGGTGATTTGTTGCTGGACTGTTCTTGTCTCAACCCGTAGGAGTTGCACTCTCTCTATCCTCCTCCCCGTTCCTCCGGGAGCGGGGAAGGGGAGAGCCCCAGTGCGGGGAGGGAGACGGACACGGACCTCGATTGTTGTCAGCTCGGGACCACTCACTGGGAGTGAGTGAACAAGTTACCTGACTGGGTTTAAACCACGACAGTTCTTTTTGGCACCCAACGTGGGGCACGAGGGGTTGAGATAAGAACAGATCTGACTGGATTGATAGTCACTCGTCACAATGCTGATTTATTGGCTCTCAAGGTTGTTCCTCTTGATCTCACAGTTTCAGTATATCATATCTTACGTCCATCCGGTATTTGCTGTATTAGTGTTTTTCAAGTGTGGGGCTTGGGCTAAGGTTTTTGTCCCATTGTACTTTATGGTAATGACTTGTAATACAATAGAATCATTGATCATGAAACTGATCTGGCTTATGTTCCCAGTGTGGTCACCACCTTTATACTTTGGGAGGTATATGATGGAGGTGCTTAGCAATTACACATCTTTTTTCTCCTTCTCAGGTGCTCAACCTGGGAAGGAGACATCCTTTTACCCTCCCAGTCGTCCCCCCAGACCATTTACATTTGAGAGTTTTGAATTTTTGAATGGCCTTTTAATGCTGTTGAGACTTGTTTGCGGATGGTGATGGGAATCACCATGCTAACACACATACAGAGTGTGTTTTGCCCACTACTGATTTCAAGAGTTAAGCAGAGTCAGGTTTGGGTCTTGTCTGGGGTCAAACGACGATGTAGGAGGACCAAGAGATTTTCCCTGAGGCTGACAGTCATGAGTGGCAGGGTGTGTGGGATAGTATGGGCAAGTATCTGGGTCAGTGGGCCCCTCCAGTACTTTGGAATTTCACTACCGAACAACTGCAAAATCCAGAAGAATTAGTAAAACACTTAAATGAGGTGTGTGGTCATTCTGGCCATACCAGAGATGGACAAATCATGGCAACGTGCTGGGGCTTGGCCTATGCTTACAGGGCCTTGTTCAACACTATCCAGCACCTTCAAAAGGAAAAGAATGTCGGCGGATCTGAGGGCAAACAACAGTCAGCACAGCTACTTCAGCTCCAGGCACAGCAGCTTCGCCACCCCCAGCGACAAGTACAGTCGCTACTCAAACTTTGGCTGCAATGAACAGCGCAGCTCCCCCAGTGGCAAGTACAGCAGCTGCTCAAACTTCGACTGCAACAGACAGCGCGGTTACCCCAGCTCCAAGCACAGCAGCCACACCACCCCCAG